>NW_028294928.1:0-134000 GCF_964341445.2 Mesoplodon mirus | reverse complement strand
TCCATGCCTTTTTCATCACAATGATCCATGCCCTTTTCATCACAATGCTCCCTGACCCATGTAATTACAATGCTCCATGCCCTTGTCCTCACAAAGCTCAATGACGCATGCCATCAGAATGCTCCTTGGTATTCTCCTCACAATGTTCCATGCCCTTGTCTTCACAATGTTCCATGACCACTGTAACCACAATGCTCCATGCCCCTTTTCATCAGAATGCTCCATGAGACTTGTCATCACAAGGTTCCATAGTTTTGTCATCACAATGCTCCAGGAACTTCTCAGCACAATCCTTCACGACATTTTCATGAAAATTCTCAATCCCCTTATCATCATAATGCTCCAAGCCGTAACCATCACAATGCTCCATTATATTTGTCATCACAATCCTCCATTACATTTGGCATCACAGTGCTCCATGCCATTGTCATCGCAGTGGACTATGACATATGTCATCACAATGCTCCCTGACACCTGTCTTCACAATACTCCATGACCTTCTCATCACAATGCTCCATGCCCTTGTCATCACAATGCACCATGCCCACTGTCATCACAATAATCTATGAAATTTGTCAGACCAGTGCTCCATTACCTGTCATCACAATACTCCATGCCCTTGTCATCACAATGCTCCATGACCCCTGTCATCAGAATGCCCCGTCACTCCAGTCATCACAATGCTTCATAACGTTTGTCATCACAATGGTCCATGCCCGCGTCATCACAAGGCTCTGTGACATTTGTAACCACAATGCTCCATGAACTTTTCATCACCATTCAGTCTGACCCTTGTCATCACAATGCTCCATTTCTTTGTGAGAACAATGCTCCATGACCAATGTCATCACAAAGGTCCACAACCTTATCATTGCAATGCTCCATAAACTTTGTAATCACAATGGTCCATGCACATCTCATCAAAATGCTCTCTCACCAGAGATATCACAATGTTCCATCACTAGTCATCACAATACTCCCACACCCCTGTAATCACAATGTTCCATGACCCTGTCATCACAATGCTACATCCCCTTATCATGACAATGTTCCATGACCCCTGATATAACAATGTTCCATAACCCCTGTCATCAAAATGCTCCATGACCCTTTTCATCCCAAAGTTCCAAGAACCCTGACATAACAATATTCTATAACACCTGCCATTAAAATGTTCCATTTCACTTTTCATCAAATTGCTGCATGACCCGGTCATCAAAATGCTCCCTGCACTTCTCATCACAATGCACCATTCCCTCGTCATCAAAATGTTCCATGACTTGTCATCACAAAACTCCATGACCCTTGGCATCACAATGCTCCATGTCATTGTCATCACAATGCTCCATGAACCCTCTCATCACATTGCTCCATGCCCTTGTCATCAAAAGCTCCATGACACTTGTCATCACAATGCTCGATGCCCTTCTCATCACAATGCTCCATGCCCAAGTCATTACAATCCTGCATGACCCATGTATCACAGTGTTTTGTGCCCTTGTCATCACAATGCTCCATGACCACTCTCATCACAATAATCAATAAAACATTTCAGATCAATATTCCATGCCCTTCTCATCACAATGCTCCATTACCCCTGTCATAACAATGCTCCATGACCCCTGTCATCACAGTGTTCCACGGCCTAGTCATCACAATGCTCCATGACTTTGTCAGCAAAATGCTACATGACCTTGTCATTACAATGCTCTATGTTCTTGTCATCACAATACTCCATTTCCATTGTCATCACTAAACTCCATGAACCTTGGGATCACATTGCTTCATGCCCTTGTCATCAAAATGCTCCATGCTCCTTGAAATCAAAATGATCCATGACCTCTGTCATCAAAATGCTCCAAAACCTTGTGATCCCAATGTTCCATAACACTTGTCATCACAATGCTCCATGATGCTTGTCATCACAAAATTCCATGCCCTTTTCATCACAATGCTCCATGACCTTTGTCATCACAATTCTCATTACACTTGTCATCACAATGCTCCCTGACACTTGTCATAAAAATGCTCCTTGAACCCTGTCACGAAAAGACTCCATGCCTTTTTCATTACAATGCCCCATTCCATTTTCATCACAATGCTCCGTGACTGTTGTCATCACAATGCTCCATGCCTTTGCCTGAAAAATATTCCATGACCCTTGTCATCACAATGTGCCATTCACTTTTCATCACAACGGTCCAGAAACTTGTCATTGCAAAGCTCCATAAACCTTGTAATCACAATGCTCCATACATTTCTCATCAAAATGCTCTCTCACCAGAGATATCACAGTGTTCCATCACTAGTCGTCACAATACTCCCTCACCCCTGTAATCACAGTGTCCCATGCCCCTGTCATCACAATACTCCATGAACATTTTCAGCCCAATGCTCCATGACCCTTTTCATCAAAATGATCCATGCCCTTGTCATCCCAATGCTCCATGACCCCTGTATTCACAATGCTCCATGACGCTTGTCATCACAGTGCTCCATGACACCTGTCATCACAATGCTCCATGCCCTTGTTATCACATTGTTCCATGACCCCTGTCATCACTATGCTCCGTGACTTCATTCATCACAATGCTTCATGACCTTTGTCATCTCAATGGTCCATGCCCTCATCATCAACAGTCTCTGTGACCATTTTAACCACAATGCTCCATGAACTTTTCATCACAATGCTCTTTGACCCTTGTCATCACAATCCTCTCTGCCTTTCTCAGCACAATGCTCCATGACACATGTCATCACAATGCTCCATGCGCTTGTTAGCACAGTGCTCCATGACACATGTCATCAAAATGCACCATGCGCTTGTCATCACAGTGCTCCACAATCTTGTCATCACAATGCTCCTTAAAACTTGTCATCACAATGCTCCATGCACTTCTCATCAAAATGCTCTCTCACCACTGATATCACAATGTTACATCACCTTTCGTCACAACACTCCCTCACCCCTGTCATCACAATATTCCATGACTCCTGTCATCACAATGCTACATGCACATATCATCACAATGTTTGATGACCCCTGACATCACAATGTCCCATAACCCCTGTCATCAAAATGCTCCCAAATCTTTTTCATCAAAATGCTCCATGACCCCTGGCATCACAATGTTCTATAACCCCTGTCATCAAAATGTTCCATGACACTTTTCATCAAATTGCTCCATGACCCTGTCATCACAATGCTCCCTGCCCTTCTCATCACAGTGCACAACGCCCTTGTCATCAAAATCCTCCATGACCTTTGTCATCAAAAAGATCCATGACACTTGGCATCACAAGGCTCCATGTCATTTTCACCACAATGCTCCATGAACGCATTCATCACACTGCTCAATGCCCTTGTCATCACAAAGCTCCAAGACACATGTCATCAGAATGCTCCATGGCCTTCTCATCACAATCCTCCATGCCATTGCCATCGCAATGTTCCATTACCCCTGTCATAACAATGCTCCATGACCACTGCCATCACAATGTTCCATGGCCTTGTCCTCACAAGGCTCCATGACCCTTCTCATCACAATGCTCCAAGACCCCTGTAATCACAATGTTCCATGACACCTGACATCACAATGTTCCACAACACCTGTCATCTAAATGCTTCATGACACTTTTCATCCCAAAGCTCCATGACCCCTGACATCACAATGTTCTATAACGACTGTCATCAAAATATTCCATTACAATTTTCATCAAATTGCTGCATGAACCTGTCATCAAAATGCTCCCTGCCCTTGTCATTAAAATGCTCCATGACGTTTGTCATCACAGATCAACTTGACCCTTGACATCACAATGCTCCATGTCATTGTCATCACAATGCTCCATGAACCCTCTCATCATATTTCTCCATGCCCTTGTCAACACAAAGCTCCATGACACATGTCATCACAATGCTCGATGCCCTTCTCATCACTATGCTCCATGCCCTTGTCATTACAATCCTCTATGACCATTGTATCACAGTGTTCTGTGCTCTTGTCATCACAATGCTCCATGCCCACTCTCATCACAGTAATCCATGAAACATTTCACACCAATGCTTCCTGTCCTTCTCATCACAATGCTCCATTCCACCTGTCATAACAATGTTCCATGACCCCTGCCATCACAAAGTTCCACGGCCTTGTCATTCACAAGGCTCCATGACACTTGTCATCACAATGTCCCAAGACCCCTGTAATCACAATGCTCCATGCTCTTGTCATCACAAAGCTCCATGACTCATGTCATTACAATGTTCCATGGACTTCTCATCACAATGCTCCAAGACACTTTTTATCACAATGCTCCATGCCCCTTTTCATCTCAAAGCTCCATGAATCCTATCATCACAATGCACCATGCCCATTATCATAATGCTTCAGGCTATTTTCCTCACAATGAAATCAAAATGCTCCATGACCTCTGTCATCACAATGCTCCAAACCCTTGTGATCACAATGTTCCATAACACTTCTCATCACAACAGCCCATGATGCTCATAATCACAATTATCCATGGTCTTCTCATCACTATGCTCCATAACCTTTGTCATCACAATGCTCAATACACTTGTCATCACAATGCTCCCTGACACTTGTCGTCAGTATGCTCCTTGAACACTGTCATGACAATACTCCATGACCTTCTCATCACAATGAACGATGCCCTTTTCATCACAGTGCTCCAAGACACCTGTAATCACAATGATCAATGCACTTGTCATCACAGTGCTCCATGACACATTCATCAGAATGCTCCATGGCCTTCTCTTCACAATGATCCATGCCCTTGTCATCACAATGCTCCAAGACCCCTGTAATCACAATGCTCCATGCCCTTTTCATCACAATGTGCCATGCCCACTGTCAACACAATTATCCATGAAACTTGTCAGACCAATGCTCCATGCTCCTGTCATCACAATGCTACATGACCCCAGTCATCACAATGCTCCATGTGTCCCGTCATCACAAGACACCATGACGTGTGTCACCACAAAAGTCAATGCCCTCATCATCACAAGGCTCTGTGAAATTTGTCACCACAATGCTCCATGAACTTTTCATCAAAATGCTCAATGTTATTGTCATCACAATGCTCCATGAATGCTCTCATCACATTGCTCCATGACCTTGTCATCACAAAGCTCCATGACGCATGTCATCAGAAGGCTCCATGGCCTTCTCATCACAATGTTCCATGCCCTTGCCATCACAATTCTCCATTAACCCTGTCATAACAGTGCTCCATGACCCCTGCCATCACGATGTTCCATGGTCTTGTCATCACAAGGCTCCATGACCCTTCTAATCACAATGCTCCAAGACCTCTGTAATCACAATGCTCCATGCCCCTTTTCATCTCAATGATCCATGAACCCGGTCATCACAATGCACCATGCCCATCATCAAAATGCTTCATGCTATTGTCATCACAATGAAATCAAAATGCTCCATGATCTCTGTCATCACAATGCTCCAAAACCTTGTGATCAAAATGTTCCATAACACTTATCATCACAACGCCCCATGACGCTCGTCATCACAATTATCCATGGTCTTCTCATCACAATGCTCCATGACCTTTTTCATCACAATGCTCAATACACTTGTCATCACAATGCTCCCTGACACTTGTCCTCAGTATGCTCCTTGAACCCTGTCATGACAAGGATCCATGCCTTTTTCATCACAATGTTCCATGCCCTTGTCATCACAAAGCTCCATGATGCATGTCATCAGAACGTTCCATGGCCATCTCATCCCAATGCTCCATGAACGTTTTCAGCCCAATGCTCCTTGGCCTTCTCATCACAATGCTCCATGACCCCTGTCATCACAATGCTCCATGACTCCTGTCATCACAACGATCCATGAACACTGACAACACAATGATCCGGGACACTTGTCATCAAAATGCTCCATGCCCTTGTCATCCCAATGCTCCATGACCCTTGTAATCACAATGCTCCGTGACGCTTGTCATCACAGTGCTCCATGAACCTTGTCATCACAATGCTCCATGCCTTTGTCAGCAATATGCTACATAATCTTGTCATCACAATGCTCCATGTTCTTGTCATCACAATCCTTCATGACACTTTGGATCATATTGCTTCATGCCTTGGCATCTCCCTCTTGCCTTTCTGGTTTTCACAGATTTTCAGATGTCCCTTTTGACCCGTGGGAAGTGACAATTCTTTGTAGTGTGGATTTGCATTGCGCGCTTGCTTGATTGTCCAAAAAGGTCGTATGCGTTTTCTCCTGAATATATTCAGGAGAAAACGCATACGCCCTTTTTGGCCAAGTGCATCATTGTCGAAGTTGTGATGCTTTTCCTGTGCTTTAAAGGCGATTCCAATTTACCTCTTGAAATATGTTTTGTGCAATTCTGCCTCATTTTCAAGTCAGCTTCGTTGCCTTCCCTCAACAGATTTTTGGAAGACAGTAGTCCTTTATAACTGTTGGTTTGTGAATTGCTGTGCCCATGAGCTCCAATTTTCAAATCCCATTTTTGGGAGCTGACAGCAAATCCACAATTTTGCTTCAGGACCTATACTTGTTCCAGGGGTGGCTATACTGTTCCCTGCAGGTGGCTGAGGCTTTGGTTAATTCTTCTTTTTGACGGGAATTTAGAGTGACATGTGCCTGTCCAAAAGCCTACATCTACTCTCTGATTGGTTCTCCCTCTTCCCTTTCATCCTCTGCACAATTAGCAAACTGTGCGAACCAGGAGGTTATAGGGGCTGGCTCTCCTAAGTTGGGAGATTGATAGTAAAGCAGTTGGAATGCCAAACTGGAGCACAAGGAGAGGAAAAATTAGGAGACTTTTAGAAACCTTTCACCATCACAGGGTGTCCATTCTCTAGGTTTCCCATACATGTTATAACTGTAGTGATATTCCCTACTACCTGGAGATTTGGTATCCATGGAATCGTGGCATGCATTAGTACTTTAAAGGGTCTGCATTTTCTATCCCAATCTCACCAGTCCTCTCAGTCCCAAGTGTCCAGCCTTATGTCTTATTCAGCTGTCTTTACAGATAGGGTCATTCCCGGTTTCATCAGAACCCCTGAAGGAATTGTGTAAGAATTTCGCTGTTTTTTTGTTTGTTTTTGAAATTCATTTATATAATGGGGTTGAGCTGATTTTCACTGACGTGTTTATGCCAGTCTAGACACACTTGATTCCCTTATGAAGACAAATCAATACATTGGTTTTAAGATTCTCACTAGTCAGATATATTCCTCTGCGGGGAATAGGGGGTTCGAGTCCCGTTCACTGAGGAAGGGGTAGGTCTCGTCTGTTCTCTATTTGGTTTATGGAATGGTACCTGTGCTAATATGAAACTCTGGTTTTATGCATCACCCCACCTCTCCTTTCCCATTAAACAGGCATAAGATTGTTTGCTAAATGTGACACTCTGTTCTCTTTCTTAATTCAGTTCATGTGTTGTGATGTTGACATTCCCTCTGTAAGTGATATCTTATGAATAGATTCTTTTTCTGTGTGACTAATTTCACTTAGAATCATCATACCTAAATCCACTCTTTATGCTGCTACTGGCCTTATGACATTGATTTCACGTCTGAGTGATATTCCGTTGTACAAATTTACCACAAGTAATTTATGCATTTCTCTTTTTCCTGGGATATTTTAGGTGTACCGAAGTTGAGGTTCTTGTATGCAGAGCAGCCCTAAACTTTGGAGTGCCTGTGTGTTGTCGATATTTAGTCTTCCCAAGTTATATGTCCATGAGTTGAAGTCCCCTTTGCTCGGGGTCTTTGTATTTAAATGTTTTAGGAAACAGCATACACTTCTTCAGAGTGGCTCTTGGATATTTATACCCCACCCATCAGCGTGACTAGGCTCCCTGTTCTCCATGGCCTCTCCAGCATTTCTGGTTTGTACTCATTTTTTGGATGGCCTTTCTGAGCAGTGGAAATTGAGACTTCTTTGTTGTGCGTATTTGCATTTCCCGCTTGCTTGGTTGGCCAAAAACTCTGTATGTGTTTTTTTCCTGAAGATATTCACGAAAAAATGGCATACACCCTTTTGCCCAACTGCATCATTTTAGAAATTCTGCTGCTTTTCATATGCTTTAAATGTGAGTACAATCTACCTTTTGAAAAATGTTTCCTGCAATTCTGCCTCTCATTCAGATCCTCTTCGTTGCCTTACCTGAATATATTTTTTGGACGTTGGTTATCATTTATATCTTTGCAGGTCTTTGAATTGTTTGCTCCTGAGCTCCATTTTACAACTCGCTTTTATTGTGAGCTCACCGCCAAGCCATTGGATTGCTTCTGGCCCTATTCTGGTTCTGAGGAGGCAGGCTGAGCCTTTGGTTAATTCTTGTCCCTAATGGGAAATTAGAGTGACATGTGCCTGTCAAAATTCCTACAGCTTATCTCTCATTGGTTCCCCCCTTCCCATTTATCCCCTGCACAATTTGCAAACTGTGTGAAACAGGAGGTTAAAGGTGCTGATTCTCCAAGAGGGGAGATTGTTAATAATGTGGCTGGAATGGCGATCCCCAGCACCAGGAGATCAAAAATGAGGTGCATTTTAGACACCTTTCCTGAGCACACGGTGTACATTCATCTCGGTTTCTCAGGCATGTTTTTGCTGTCAGAAGATTCCCTTGAACCTGCCGATTTGGGACCCATGGAATGGGTACCAGGCAGTATTACTTTAAAAGGTCTGCATTTCCTCACCCAGCCTCTCTAACATCTCTTAGCGTGCATAGCATCCAGCCTGATATATCATCCTGCTGTGGGTCTACATGTGTTCAATCCATGTTACATCGTAGCCCTTCAACAAAAGTTGTAAGAATTTTTGTCTGTCTCACCGTTTTTATAAATATTTTTAAATTTATTTTTATATTGGTTACAGCTGATTTTCAAAGCTCTGTTTTTTGCTGCTGTACATCCACTTGATTCATGTACTGTGAGACAACAAGAAATTATTTTTCAGATGCTTACGAGTCATATGTATTATTGTCCAGTGACTTGAGTGGGCTGAGTGCAGTTCTTTGAGGTACCGTGTAGGCCTTGTCAGTTATTCAATTTGGTACTTGGAATGGTATGTTTGCTAATTTCAACCTCCTGGATAATACCTCACCATTCCCCACCTTTCCCATTTAGCAGCCTTATGTCTATTTTCTACATATTTGACTATGTTTCTGTTTTGTAGTTTATTTCATGTGTAGCCATGTTTGATTCCACCTTTAAGTGACATCTTATGATATGTGTCTTTTTCTTTCTGACATATGTCACTTAGAATGATCGTATGTAACTCCTCCAGAGTTGTTCCAACTGGCCTTATTTCATTGATTTCGGGATGAGTAATATTCCACTCTACATAAGTACCCCATCTCTTTTATCCATTTTATCCTTCCAGGGACATTTAGGTTATATCCAAGTGGAGGCCCTTTTTAACAGAGAGGTGGTAAACGTTGGGGTGCCTGTTTTCTGTCCATTTTTGTTTTTCCCAAGGTATACGCCCATGAGTGCAAGTGCACTATGCTCTGTAGCTCATCCTTTAGATGTCTTAGCAAACACAATACACTTCTCCAGAGTGGCCATTGGCAAATTACATTTCCACTATCAGCCTCACAGGGCTCCCTTTTCTCCTCGCCCTGTCCTGCATTTCTGGTGTTTACACTTTATGTGGATGGCCCTTCTGACTGATGGGAAGTGATACATTTTGTAGTATTAATTTCCAGTGCCCACCTGTTTGGTTGGATAAAAAGTGTGAATGGCCTTTACTTGAATATATTCAGAAAAATATGCATACGCCCTTTTGAGCCAAGTGCATCATTGGCGATGTTCAGCCCCTTTTCTTGTGCTTTAATGGGGAGTCCTTTCTACCTCTTCAAATCTGTTTCCTGCCACTCTCCCTTGCTTACAACTCCTTTTCTGTGACTTACCTCAAGACATTTTTCGATGATAGATATTTTCAACTCTGCAGTTTCATGAATTTTAGTGCCCCTGAGTTCCATTTTTCAACTTGTGTTTTTGGAAACTGGACACAAAACAGCGGGATTTCCTCTAGACCTATTCTGTTTCCGTGGGCAATTCTAGCCTTTGATGAATTTGTCTTCCAGATTGGAAATTAGAGTGGCATGTGCCTGTCCAAACAACTAAGACTTGGCTCTAAATTTTTCTCATCCTTCCGCTTCATCCTCTGGACAAATTCCAAACTGTGTGCAACAGGATGTTGACGGTGCTGATATCCCCAAGTGAGGAGATTGTTAGGAAAGATGCTGGAGGGGTGAACCCGAGCACCAGTCGATGAGGAGATGAGGTGCCTTTTCCAAACTCTTTCCGATCAAACGGTGTACCATCCTCTAGGTGTGACAGGCATGTTTTAGCTGTAGGAAGGGTCCCGTGCATGGAAGGAGAACACCAGGGATTTTTCCAAATCAGTGCCTCCCCGTACCCCAAACTGGGGAATTTTTAAGCTACAGCTACACGTATGTCCATTAAAGGCCTTGGGAAATAGGCAGAGCCCAAACTTTAGATGATTGAAATCTTCAGGTTCAGAAGCGCTCACCATCGGCCTTGCTTAGGTTACATTTTATCTGTCATTGATAGATGATGTCAATAAAAAGATCGATTCTTTTTCAGATTATTTCCCCTTATAGGTTATTGCAAAATATTCAGTGTAGTTCCCTGTGCTATACAGTAGTTCCTTGTTGATGATCTATTTTATACATAGCAGTGTGTATGTGTTAATCCCAAACTGTTAATTTATCCCTTCTCCTACCTTTCCCCTTTGGTAATAATAAATTATAAGATTTTATACTTCTCAGAAATGGGGGAGCTGAAAGAGAGGTATCCTTTTCAATGGAAAAGCATTCAAAACAAGATTGAAGTTTCAGCCAAGAGTATTCGATGTACATCCATGGAAATAAATTACTTCATTTCTCTAATGTTGACCTGACAAATAAGACAGACGTCTTCACTGAACTTGCTTATAGTAAAGTGATGGAAATATCAAATGTAAGTCTTAGAAAAATCTTATTTTACCCGAGCATTATACACTGCTCTAGGTTAACTACAGTTTGGCTCACACATCTGTTCATTGAAGTTACAATGTTCTCAATTTCTGTTACTGATCCTCCAGAGTGGACCCCAACAGGATTCACCATGCCCAGTGTCATTGGAGTCAAGAGATCAAGACTGAGTTTGCTTCAGAAGCAAAGGAAACATTATTTTGAAAACAGAATGGAGAGGTGAGAGCGTGCAGTCCCCCACGGGCTGTGGGCTGGGCTGCTGTGTAGGGATCCCGGCAGTGTCAGTGGGAGGGAGGGGATGGAACTCTCGAGGGCTGGGTTGGATGCAGCACAGGCTATATGCCGTGGAGTCTGCATGGGACCCCGCTAGCTGAGGTGTCGACCCAGCCATTCTGCTCTAGGAAATCGGGTCTGAAGTGCCGGGTGTGGGACCTCTGCATGCGGAACCCTAGGAGCACGTGAAATTAGACAAAGCACAAAGGAAAAACAGGTTAGACTTTATTTTATTGCCCAGATTCTCTTTTTATCTCCCAGGAATTTTTAATGAACGTTGCCGGAGACAAACCCCTCCCCTGCTTTTTGTTCCGTTCCTCATTCTTGGGGTGTTGAGGGTGCAGACCCCTCTTTTGTAACTGCTTCATGCTGTGGTGGGAGCACTGATACCTTGGGGGAGGGGCAAAACGTCTCCCCACCAGCCTCCAGGTGAGGTTGATTGTCCCAAGGCCTCCTGCCTCACTTCTCGTCCGCCTGAGCACCAGCATTGGAAGTGTTATAGATTCTAATGACCTTTAAGGGTCCAGGAAAGAGATACGCAGAGATGCTGAGGTGGCAGGTTTCACCCCACCCCACATTTGTTCGGCGACCTTAGGCTGACGGTTTTTGCCAGCCTAGATGCTCTGACCAGTAGTCTGTGCTTTCTTTAATTAGGTCCCTGAATAAATGTACAAACAGCACCATGTGTCAGAACCCTGCCCGTGCAACTCCCAGACAGTCCAGGGTCAGTGGTGATCCAGGACCATGACGTCCACTGAGTCAACGGCCTTTAGAAGTAGCCAGCAGTCCAGCCGGTCATATTGGCCAACATCACCGTGTTGTCTGTAGGGTTTTCTATGGTGAAAGCGTGATATACGTTTCCCCCGCCAAGCTTATTAGCTCCCCTCTGGGTGCAGTAAGTCCTGCAAGCAGTAGTCTGCTCTTTCGGGGCACAGTCTTCTTGTTTTCTGAGAGAAACTCCAGGTCAAGTGATGGTCACATGAGTCATCTTGGGGGCCCGTTGCCCCCGTTTGTCTCTCTGGAGGTTGGAGTTGGAGGGCCTCCTCACTCGAGGTCAGTGTGTCCACAGAGCGACCCCTGCAACATCAGGGCATGATGGGTGGTTAGGATCACGACGTGGGGTCCTTTTCCCTTAGGAGGGAGCTGGCCTTGTGGGCTGCTGATTTCCAGCTTTTTAGATACCCCAGTATCCTGACCTGATGAGTCGGTGGGCAAAGCCCTTGGTGACCATAGTTTATCATACCTGAAGGGCATTCTTGTGTTGCTCCATTTCAAGTGGTCCCAGTACTTGCACTAAGGCTCCAAGGGCAATTAAACTTTGACCGGTTATGTAAAGGTCAAAGGGTTTAGCTAAATTAGGGAGTTCCTGGGCAAGTGTCTGAATTGACTGCTCTTTCCATTCTTGAAAGCCCGCTTCTGGATTCTATACAAAAGGATCATCATCTTTTCGTGTCAGTGTTTCATGTAGAGGCCCAGCTATTAGACTGTAGTTAGGGATCCAGATGCAGAAAACCTTGGCCTCCCCAGGAACCCCTAAGCTGTCTTCTAGTTTTAGAAGAGGTAAAGCTGTAAATGGCTTCTTCCCTATCCTGGGATGCGTTTCTCTGAATATCTGTGAGAATGAAGCCCAGGCATGTCACCTGAGCCTGGGATATTTGAGCCTTTTCATTGGACACCTTCTATCCTTTCTTGGCTAGGTAGTTCCGAGGCGTCGTTAGTAGGCCTGGCGATCAGAATGTCATCTGCATATTGAAGGAGGGTTCCCTTTTACAGAGGTAGAACGTTTAGGTATTTAGAGGACATTTCCCCAATGATGGTGTGGGGATTTTTGTACCGTTGGGGCAGGACGGCCCAGCATTATTGCTTTTGTTGCATGTTGTGTCCTGCCACTCACAAGCCAAAAATTTTTGTGACTCTGAGATGAATGGAATACAGAAAAAGGCATCATTGAAGTGTAATAAAGAATGCCATGGCCTGGTGGATGGTAGAATGAGCAGCAGGGTTTAGGAAATAGGAGCTACTGGATGTATATACTCGGTGGCTTCACTGACTGTCCTGATATCCTTTACCACGTCTCCAGCAGCCCATGGGGCTCTCGTGGTCAGGCCAATCCCAGGATATGGAGCTCACATGGGCTGCACCACCCATCCCCACAGCCCACGGGGCTCTTGTGTTCAAGTCCCTCCCAGGGTATGGAGCTCACCTGTGCAGCTACCCAGCAGCCCATGGGGCTCTAATAGTCAGGCCCTTCTCAGGATACAGAGCTCCCCTGGGCAGGTACCCAAGCAGGGCTGGACACACAGGAACAGTGCACATAGCCCACCTTGCCGAGAACCCCCAGATCACCTGTCGCTCACAGCTGACACAGAATACCTCAGAGCAGGACTTGAACTAACAAACAGCAGCTCTGACAATTCTGTGACCCTGGCTATCACTCTGTGCAGCCTCTCTCTGCCTGGTCTTCCAGACACTTCCACTGCAGCCAGGGCACCAGGCCTCTGTCTCCAACCAACATCACTCCTCTCCCTGACTCCTGGGTTCCTCTCATTAGGATAGGGTCTTCTTGAAGTTGTTTTCCACTCATGGACCAGATAAAATGATAAGAAAACAAGCGGCAGCTGCAGCCCCTTGTCTAGCCTGACTCTCAAGGGCCCACACCTGTTCCTTGGGCCTGGCCCGTTTAGCAAGTTTCATTTTCTGCTACTGTGAGCCCCTGAGGGGTGAGGATTGGCTGATTTGGGCAGCCTGACACTGCCTGCCAACCCCCCCACAGGTGTGCGTGGGTTGAGGTCAATATAAACACCTCTCCAGGCAGCTAGAGCCCCTTTAGCTGTGCCTGATGCCATATTCTCTGCCCCGTCAGCAGTGTCGGGGCTGGGGTGGTGGTAGGGAGTGAGGGGCCGTGGCTTTGTGGGTGGCCCAGTGTGAGTGGGGCTCTGCTGGACTTTCCACAGGAGTTGCTAGGCTGCCACCTGCTAAAGAAGAGGATGTGTCATCCATACCTGCCGCTTGAATTTCTCCCCAGGCAGAGGTGAGGAAGTAAAAAAGCAGTGGGGGCCGTGGCAGGAGGGGTATCTCAGGCAGGTAAATGGAAAGCTTCCAGAAGAGCATCTGGGGCCAGGATCATGCTGACTGGCCTGCAGGCACCAAGTCGGCCTGCGTGCTGTCGCTGGTGTGGCTCCACAGCCCTTCTTCTAGGCTTGCAAGTGCTTGTACGTATTCAGGTGTTTTACCTGGAAAGGGTGGGAAGAGTTCAGCTGCAGCAGGACTGGGGCTCAGCTCACATTTACTCACAGACGCCTCAACACAGTCCCCCCAGCTTTGCAATGAGGATGCTCCTTGTCGGGGGGAGCGCTGCTGACTCCATGGGAGACGATTTCCCACCTCTGACCAACTTAAGAATTTTTTACCACTGGAGCAAGTGCCCTGATACGATTTTCCTCTGTATAACTGGGGGGTTCTGTTTTTTTTTTCTTTTTTTCTTTTTGGTTCAAGGTAGATTTTATTTATTCCTCTTTTTTTTTAATTTAGAGATATAAACATGGAAATAATGCATTAATATAAAGACGTCTATGTGAAGGGAAATACTTTTTTTCTCTTTTCTTTTATTAAATGCTATTTATTTTTATTTTTTTTAAATTTATTTGTTTTATACAGCAGGTTCTTATTGGATATCTATTTTATACATATAAGTGTGCACATGTGAATCCCAGTCTCCCAATTCATCCCACCACCACCCTCACATGGCGTTTCCCCCTTGGTGTCCATATGTTTGTTCTCTACATCTGTGTCTCTATATCTACCCTGCAAACCGGTTCATCTGTACCATTTTTCTAGGTTCCACATATATGCATTAATATACAATATTTGTTTTTCTCTTTCTGACTTACTTCACTCTGTATGACAGTCTCTAGATCCATTAAGGTCTCTACAAATGACCCAATTTCATTCCTATGTATGGCTGAGTAATATTCCATTGTATATATGTACCACATCTTTATCCATTCATCTGTCTGTGGGCACTTAGGTTGCTTTCATTACCTGGCTATTGTAAATAGTGGTGCAATGAACATTGTGGTGAATGTGTCTCTTTGATTTATGGTTTTCTCTGGGTATATGCCCAGTAGTGGGATTGCTGGATTATATGGTAATTCTATTTTTACTTTTCTAAGGAACCTCCATACTGTTCCCCATAGAGACTGTATCAATTTACATTCCCAACAATAGTGGAAGAAGGTTCCTTTTCTCCATACCCTCTCCAGCATTTGTTGTTTGTAGATTCTCTGTTGATGCCCATTCTAACAGGTGTGACATGACACCTCATTGTAGTGTCCATTTCCATTTCTCTAATTATTAGTGATGTTGAGCAGATTTTCATGTGCGTACTGGCCACCTCTATGTCTTCTTGGAAGAAATGTCTATTTATATCTTCTTCCATTTTTGTATTGGGTTGTTTGTTTTATTAATATTGAGCTGCATGAGCTGTTTATATATATTGGAGATTAATCATTTGTCCATTGATTCGTTTGCAAATATTTTCTGCCATTCTGAGGGTTGTCTTTTCATCTTGTTTGTAGTTTCCTTTGCTTTGCAAAAGATTTTACGTTCCCTTAGGTCCAATCTGTTTAGTTTTCTTTTTTAGTTCATTACTATAAGAGGTGGATCAAAAAAGATCTTGCTGTGATTTACGTCAGAGTATCCTTCGTAAGTTTTCCTCTCAGAGTTTTATACTATCCGGTCTTACATTAAGGTCTCTAATCCATTTTGAATATATTTTTATGTATGGTGTTGGGGAGTGTTCTAATTTCATTCTTTTACATGTAGCTCTCCATATTTCCCAGCACCAATGATTGAAGAGACTGTCTTATCTCCATTGTATAGTCTTGCCTCCTTTGTCATAGATTAGGTGACCATAGATGTGTAGGTTTATCCCTGTGCTTTCTTTTTTTTTTCCTTTTACACGTTTATTGGAGTGTAATTGCTTTACAATGGAGTGTTCGTTTCTGCTGTATAACAAATTGAATCAGCTATACATATACAAATATCACCAGATCCCCTCCCTCTTGCATCTCCCTCTCACACCCCTTATCCCACCCCTTTATGTGGTCACAAAGCACCAAGCTGATCTCCCTGTTTTATGTGGCTGCTTCCCAGTAGCTATTGGTGTTACTTTTGGTAATGTATTTATGTCCATGCCACTCTCTCACTTCGTCCCAGCTTACCCATCCCCCTTCCGGTGTCCTCAAGTCCTTTCTCTATGTCTGTGTCCTTAATCCTGTCCTGCCACTAGGTTCTTCAAAATCTTTTTTTTTCTTCATTAGATTCCGTATATCTCTGTTAACATACAGTATTTGTTTTTCCCTTTCTGACTTACTTCACTGTGTAGGACAGATTCTAAGTCCATCCAACTCAGTACAACTAACTCAGTTTTGCTTCTTTTTATGGCTGAGTAATACTCCATTGTATATATGTGCCAGATCTTCTTTAAACATTCATCTGTCAATGGACACTTAGGTTGCTTCCATGTCCTGACTATTGTAAATAGAGCTGCAATGAACATTTTTCTACATAACTCTTTTTGAATTATGGTTTTCACAAGGCAAATGCCCAGTAGTTGGATTGTTGTGTCATATGGTACTTCTATTGTTAGTTATTTAAAGGAACCTCCGTACTGTTCTCCCTAGTGCCCATATCAATTTACATTCCCACCCACAGTGCAAGTGTGTTCCCTTTTCTCCAATAAAGGCCTCTCCAGCATTTATTGTTTTGTAGATTTTTTTGATGATTGCCACTCTGACTGCTGTGAGGTGATACCTCACGGTAGTTTTGATTTGCATTTCTCTAATGATTAGTGATGTTCAACATCCTTTCATGTGTTTCTTGGTAATCTGTATATCTTCTTTGGAGAAATGTCTATTTAGGTCTTCTGCCCGTTTTTGGATTGGGTTGTTTGTTTTTGTGATATTGAGCTACATGAGGTGCTTGTAAAGTTTGGAGATTAATCCTTTGTCAATTGCTTCATTTGAAAATATTTTCTCCCATTCTGAGGGTTGTTTTTGCATCTTGTTTATGTTTTCCTGTACTGTGTAAAAGCTTTTAAGTTTCATTAGGTCCCATTTGTTGATTTCTGTTTTTATTTCCATTTCTCTAGGAGGTGGGTCAAAAAGGATCTTGCTGTGATTTATGTCATAGAGTGTTCTGCCTATGGTTTCCTCTAAGTGTTTTATAGTGTCTGGTCTTATATTTAGATCTCTAATCAATTTAGAGTTTATTTTTGTGTATAGTGTTATGGAGTGTTCTAATTTCATTCTTTTATGTGTAGGGGTCCAGTTTATCCAGCACCAGTTACTGAAGAGACTGTCTTTCCTCTATTGTATATCCTTAGCTACTTTGTCATAGATGAGATAGCCATAGGTATGTAGGTTTATCTCTGGGCTTTCTGTCCTGTTCCATTGATCTGTGTTTATGCCAATCTACATACACTTGATTCCATTATGCAGACATATAAATACATAGGTTTCAAGTTTATTACCAGTCAGATATATTCCTCTTCAGTGAATAGGGTGTTTTGTGTCCAGTTCATTGAGAAAGGAGTAGGTCTTGTCTATTACATATTTGGTATATGGAATGGGATCTGTGCTAATTTCAAACTCTGCTTTTACACATCACCCCACGTCACCTTTCCCCTTAAGGAGGAATAACTGTGTTTTCTAAATGTGTAACTCTGTTCACATTTGAAATTCAGTTCATGTGTAGCCATGTTTACATTCCCTCTATAAGTGATATATTACAATATTTTTTTTTCTTTGTGGCTCATTTCACTTAGCATCATCATACCTAAAGCCACTCATTATGCTGCTATTGGCCTTATGACCTTGATTTTATGTCTGAGTGACATTCCATTGTATATAAGTACCACAACATCTATATCCATTTTCTTCCCTTTCCTGGGATATTTAAAGTGTACTGAATTCGAGGTTCTTGTAAACAGAGCAGCCCTAAAGTTTGGGCTGGCTGTGTGTTGTGGATTTTTAGTTTTCACAAAATACACGCCCATGAGTGGAAGTGTGCTATGCTCTGTAGCTCTGTTTTAGAAAACAACATACAGTTCTCCAGAGAGGCTGTTGGCAATTTACATCCTGTCCATCGGCGTAACCAGGCTCCCTTTTCTCCATGGCCTGTCCTGCATTTGTGGCTTTTACACTATTTGTGGATGGCCCTTTTGACTGGAGGTAAGGGACACTTCTCTGTAGTGTGGATTTGCAATGCCTGATGGCTTGCTTGCCCAAAAAGGGTGTATGCATTTTTTCCCGAATATATTCAAGAAAATACACATACTCCCTTTTTGGCCAAGGGCAACATTGTCGAAGTTCTGTCACTTTTCATGTGCTTTAAAGACAACTCCAATCTACCTCTTGAAATCTGTTTCCTTCAATTCTGCCTTGCATTCAAATCCTCTTCACTGCCTTACCTCAATATATTTCTGGATGATAGTTGTCCTTTATAACTCTGCAAGTTTGTGAATTGCTGTGCCCCTGATTTCTATTTTTCAACTGGCCTCTTTGTGAGCTGGCTGCAATACCGCAGGATGGCTGTAGGCCCTAGTCTGGTTCTGGGGTGTCAGGCTGAGCCTTTGTTTAATTCTTCTTGCTGATGGGAACCTAGAGTGACATGTGTCCATCCAAACACCTACAGCTAATCTCTCATTTGTTTCCCCTCTTCCTGTTCATTCTCTGCACAATTTGCAAACTGTGCATAACAGGAGGGTAAAGGCGCTGACACTCCAAGTGGGGGGATTTTTAGTAATGCAGATGGAATGGCGAAGCCGAGCATGACAAAAGGAAAAATGAGGTACCTTTTAGAAAACTTTCCCAATTACACAGTGTACCATCCACTGGGTTTCCCATGCATGCTTTAACTGTAGGAAGATTCCCTTAAACTTGGAGAGTTGGGACCACTAGAATGGGTAGTACACAGTATTGCTCTAAGTGGTGTTCTTTTGCTCACACAACCTCAACAATCTTGTCAGCCCCAAGTGTCCAGGTTTATGTCTTATCCAGCTGTGGGTGTAAAGGTGCACAATCCAGGTTGCATCACAGGACCTGAACGTAATTCTTAAGGCTTTCCCTCTGTTTCACTATTTTTGCATTTTGCTTTTGAAATTTATTTTTATAAAGGTATTTAGCTGAATTTCAGTGCTGTGTTCATGCCGTTATACACACACATGACTCCTTTATGGAGACATGATAATACATATGTATTATAATTCTTGGAGGCAGATATATTCCTCTGCAATGAATAGGGGGTGTTGAGTCGAGTTCATGGTGCGGGGAGTAGGTGATGTCTATTACATACTTGGTTTATGTAACGGTATCTGTGCTAATTTAAAACTGTGGTTTTATGCATCAACTCACCTCGCCTTTCCCGATAAGAAGGCAGAATATTGTTTTCTAAGTGTGTGACTCTGTTGTGTTTGTAATTCAGTTCATTCGTAGCCAAGTGTACATTCCCAAAATAGTGATATCTTATGATAAGTTTTGGTACTCTGTTATCTTTCCTAACTCAGTTCATATGTAGCCATGTTTACAGGATCTTCATAAGTGATATCTTATGATAAGTTTCTTTTTCTGTGTGACTTATTTCACTTAGAATCACCGTACATGAATCCACTCATTTTGCTGTTACTGGCCTTATGACATTGATTTCATGGCTGAGGGGTATTCCATCGTATGTAAGTAACACAATTTTTTGAACCATTTTTATCTTTCCTGGGATATTTAAGGTGTACCCAAGTTGAGGTTCTTGTAAGCAGTGCAGCCCTAAATTTGGGGGTCGCTCTGTCTTATTGATTTTCAGTTTTCCCAAGGTATATTCCCTAGACTGGAAGTGCCCTTTGCTCTGTAGCTCGGTTGTTTACTTGTTTATGGAACACAATGCACTCCTCCAGTGAGGCAGTTGGCAATTTATATCCCGCCCATCAGCATAACAAGGCTCCCTGTTCTCCAGGGCCTGTCTTGCCTTTCTGCTTTTTATCCATTTTGTGGATGTGCCTTTTGACTGGTGAGAAGTGATACTTCTTTCGAGTGCAGATTTGCATTGCCCGCTTGCTTGCTTGGCCAAAAAGGGCGTATGTGTTTTCTCTTGAATATATTCATGAAAAAACGCATACGCCCTTTTTGGCCAAGTGCAACATTGTCGAAGTAGTGCCCGTCTTCCTGTGCTTTAAAGGCGATTCCAACGTACCTAGTGTAATCTGTTTCCTGCTATTCTGCCTCGCATTCAAGTCCGCCTCGTTGCCTTCCCTCAACAGATTTTTGGACGATAGTTGTCCTTTATTATTCTGCCAGTTTGTGAAGTGCTGTGCCCCTGAGCTCCATTTTTTTTTTTTCCTTTTGCGGTATGTGGGGCTCTCACCGTTGTGGCCTCTCCCGTTGCGGAGCACAGGCTCCGGACGCGCAGGCCCAGCGGCCATGGCTCACGGGCCCATCCACTCCGCGGCATATGGGATCCTCCCAGACCGGGGCACGAAACCGTATCCCCTGCATCGGCAGGCGGACTACCAACCACTGCGCCACCAGGGAGGCCCTGAGCTCCATTTATTAACTCGTTTTTTGTGAGCTGAACGCAAGTCCAAAATTTTGGTTCAGGAACTCTACTGGTTCCCGGTGGGTGGCGGAGACTTTGGTTAATTCTTCTTCCAACCGGGATATAAGAGTGACATGTGCCCGCCCAAATGCCTAACAGCTACTCTCTCATTGGTTCTCCCTCTTCCCTTTTATCCTCTGCCAAATTGGCAACCTGTGTGAACCAGGAGGTTAAAGGGTCTGTCTCTCCAAAATGGGTGATTGATAGAAAAGCAGTTGGAAATTCAACCTGGAGCACCAGGAGAGAGAGTATTAGGTGAGTTTTAGAAACCTTTCGTATTCACACTGTGTCCATTCTCTAGGTATCCCATACATATTATAACTAGTAATATTCACTTCAACCAGGAGAGTTGGGACGCATGGAATGGGTTCCATGCATTATTGCTTTAAAGGGTCTGCATTTGCTCACCCAATCTCACCAATCCTCTCAGTCCCATGTGTCCAGCCTTCTGCCACATCCAGCTGTCGTTGTAGATAAGGTCATTCCTGGTTTCATCAGATACCCTGAAGGAATTGTAAAGAATTTCCCTTTTTTTTCTTGTTTTTCAAATTCCTTTTTAAAGTGGGTTTGAGCTGATTCTCGCTGCCATGTTTATGCCAGTCTAGACACACTTGATTCCCTATGGAGATATGTCAATACATAGATGTTAAGATTCTTACTAGTCAGATATATTCCTCTGTGGGAAATACGGTGTTTTTATTCCCTTTCTCTGAGGAAGGAGTAGGTCTTGTCTATTCCATAGTTGGTTTTTGGAACGGTACCTGTGCTTATATCAAACTCTGGTTTTATGCATCACCCCAAATTTCCTACCCCCTTAAGCGGGCATAAGCGTGTTTTCTAAATGTGAGACTCTGTTCTCCTTCCTAACTCAGTTCATGTGTAGCCTTGTTACAGGATCTTCATAAGTGATATCTTATGATAAGTTTCTTTTTCTGTGTGACTTATTTCACTTAGAATCATCGTACCTGAATCCACTCATTTTGCTGCTACAGGTCTTATGACATTGATTTCATGGCTGAGGGATATTCCATCGTACGTAAGTACCACAATTTTTTGAACCATTTTTATATTTCCTGGGATATTTAGGGTGTAGACAAGTTGAGGTTCTTGTAAGCAGTGCAGCCCTAAATTTTGGTGTGGCTCTGTCTTATTGATTTTCAGTTTTCCCAAGGTATATTCCCTTGACTGGAAGTGCCATTGGCTCTGTAGCTCTGTTGTTTACTTGTTTTAGGGAATACAATTCACTCCTCCAGTGAGGCAGTTGGCAATTTACATGCCGCCCATCAGCATAACAAGGCTCCCTGTTCTCCAGGGCCTGTCTTGCCTTTCCGGTTTTTACCCCTTTTGTGGATGTCCCTTTTGACAGGTTGGAAGTGATACTTTTTTGTAGTGCAGATTTGCATTGCCCGCTTGCTTGCTTGGCCACAAAGGGCGTATGCGTTTTCTCCTGAATATACTCAGGAGAAAACGCATACACCCTTTTTAGCCAAGTGTATCATTGTCGAAGTTGTGCCCCTCTTCCTGTGCTTTAAATGCGATTCCACCGTACCTCTTGAAATCTGTTTCCTGCTATTCTGCCTCACTTTCAAGTTCGCCTCGATTCCTTCCCTCAACAGATTTTTGGACGATAGTTGCCCTTTATTACTCTGCCACTTTGTGAATTGCTGTGCCCCTGAGCTCTGTTTTATAACTGGTTTTTTTCTGATCTGTACGCAAGTCCAATATTTTGGTTCAGGATCTATACTGGTTCCCGGTGGGTGGCTGAGACTTTGGTCAGTTCTACTTCCTACCGGGAAACAAGAGTGACATGTGCCCGTCCAAATGCCTAACAGCTACTCTCTCATTGGTTCTCCCTCTTCCCATTCATCCTCTGGTAAATTGGCAACCTGTGCGAACCAGGAGGTTAAAGGTGCTGTCTCTCCAAGTTGGGAGATTGATAGTAAAGCAGTTAGAAAGTGAAACTAGAACACCAGGAGAGGGACTATTCGTTGAGATTTAGAAACTTTTTGTATTCACAGTGTGTCCATTCTCTAGGTTTCCCATACATGTTATAGATGTAGTAATATTCCCTACAACCTGGAGAGTTGGGACCCATGGAATGGGTGCCATGCATTATTGTTTAAAGGGTCTGCATTTGCTCACGAATCTCACCAATCCTCTCAGTCCCATGTGTCCAGCTTTATGCCACCTCCACCTGTCGTTCTAGATAGGGTCATTCCAAGTTTCATCAGAGAGCCTGAAGGAATTGTAAAGAATTTCGCTGTTTTTTTGTTTTGTTTTTGGAATTCCTTTTTATAGTGGGTTTGAGCTGATTCTCACTGCCATCTTTATGCCCGTCTACACACACTTGATTCCCTTATGGAGACATATCAATACATAGGTTTTAAGATTCTTACTAGTCAGATATATTCCTCTGCGGGAAATATGGGGTTTTGAGTCCCTTTCACTGAGGAAGGTGTAGGTCTTGTCTATTCCATACTTGGTTTTTGGAACGGTACCTGTGCTTATATCAACCTCTGGTTTTATGCATCACCCCACCTCTCCTGCCCCCTTAAGCAGGCATAAGAGTGTTTTCTAAATGTGAGACTCTCTTCTCTTTCCTAACTCAGTTCATGTGTAGCCATGTTTACAGGATCTTCATAAGTGATATCTTATAAGTTTCTTTTTCTGTGTGACTTATTTCACTTAGAATCATCGAACCTGAATCCACTCATTTTGCTGCTACTGGTCATATGATATTGATTTCATGGCTGAGGGATATTCCCTCGTACGTATGTACCACAACTTTTTCAACCATTTTTATATTTCCTGGGATATTTAAGGTGTACCCAATTTGAGGTTCTTGTAAGCAGAGCATTCCTAAATTTTGGGGTGGTTCTGGCTTATTGACTTTCAGTTTTCCAAAGGTATATTCCCTAGACTGGAAGTGACCTTGGCTCTGTAGCTCTGTTGTTTACTTGTTTTAGGGAACACAATGCACTCCACCAGAGAAGCAGTTGGCAATTTACATCCCACCCATCAGCATAACAAGGCTCCCTGTTCTCCAGGGCCTGTCTTGAATTTCTGGTTTTTACCCTTTTTGTGGATGTCCCTTTGGACCGGTGGGAAGTGATACTTCTTCGTAGTGCAGACTTACATTGTCCACTTGCTTGCTTGGCCAAAATGGGCGTATGCATTTTCTCCTGAATATACTCAGGAGAAAACGCATACGCCCTTTTTGGACAAGTGCATCATTGTCGAAGTTGTGCCCCTCTTCCTGTGCTTTAAAGGCGATTCCAACGTACCTCTTGAAATCTGTTTCCTGCTATTCTGCCTCACTTTCAAGTCCGCCTCATTGCCTTCCCTCAACAGATTTTTGGATGATAGTTGTCGTTTATTACTCTGCCAGTTTGTGAATTGCTCTGCCCTATAGCTCCATTTTTTAACTCGTTTTTTTGAGCTGAACGCAAGTCCCATATTTTGGTTTAGGACCTAAACTGGTTCCCGGTGGGTGGCTGAGACTTTGGTTAATTCTTCTTCCTCCCGGGAAATAAGAGTGACATGTGCCCGTCCAAATGCCTAACAGCTACTCTCTCTTTGGTTCGCCCTCTTCGCTTTCATCCTTTGCCAAATTGGCAACCTGTGCGAACCAGGAGTTTAAAGGTGCTGTCTCTCCAAGTTGGGAGATTGATAATAAACCAGTTAGAAAGTGAAACTGGAGCACCAGGAGAGGGACTATTCGTTGAGATATAGAAACCTTTTGTATTCACAGTGTGTCCATTCTCTAGGTTTCCCATACATGTTATAGCTGTAGTAATATTCCCTACATCCTGGAGATTTGGGACCCATGGAATGGGTGCCATGCATTATTGCTTGAAAGGGTCTGCATTTGCTCACCCAATCTCACCAATCCTCTCAGTCCCATGTGTCCAGCCTTATGCCACCTCCAGCTGTCGTTCTAGATAGGGTCATTCCAAGTTTCATCAGAGAGCCTGAAGGAATTGTAAAGAATTTCGCTGTTTTTTTGTTTTGTTTTTGAAATTCCTTTTTATAGTGGATTTGAGCTGATTCTCGCTGCCATCTTTATGCCAGTCTAGACACACTTGATTCCCTTACGGAGACATATCAATACATAGGTTTTAAGATTCTTACTAGTCAGGTATATTCCTCTGCGGGAAATATGGGGTTTTGAGTCCCTTTCACTGAAGAAGGTGTAGGTCTTGTCTATTCCATACTTGGTTTTTGGAACGGTACCTGTGCTAATATCAACCTCTGGTTTTATGCATCACACCACCTCTCCTTCCCCCTTAAGCAGGCATAAGAGTGTTTTCTAAATGTGAGACTCTCTTCTCTTTCCTAACTCAGTTCATGTGTAGCCATGTTTACAGGATCTTCATAAGTGATATCTTATGATAAGTTTCTTTTTCTGTGTGACTTATTTCACTTAGAATCATTGTACCTGAATCCACTCATTTTGCTGCTACTGGTCTTATGACATTGTTTTCATGGCTGAGGGATATTCCATCATACGTAAGTACCACAATTTTTTGAACCATTTTTATCTTTCCTGGGATACTTAAGGTGTACCCAAGTTGAGGTTCTTGTAAGCAGTGAAGCACTAAATTTTGGGGTGGCTCTGTCTTATTGATTTTCAGTTTTACCATGGTATATTCCCTAGACTGGAAGTGCCCTTGGCTCTGTAGCTCTGTTGTTTACTTGTTTTAGGGAACACAATTCACTCCTCCAGTGAGGCAGTTGGCAATTTACATCCCGCCCATCAGCATAACAATGCTCCCTGTTCTTCAAGGCCTGTCTTGCCTTTCTGGTATTTACATATTATGTGGATGTCCTTTTTGACCGGTTGCAAGTGATACTTCTTTGTAGTGCAGATTTGCATTGCCCGCTTGCTTGCTTGGCCAAAATGGGCGTATGCATTTTCTCCTGAATATACTCAGGAGAAAATGCATAGGCCCTTTTTGGCCAAGTGCATCATTGTCGAAGTTGTGCCCCTCTTCCTGTGCTTTACAGGTGATTCCAACGTACTTCTTGAAATCGATTTCCTGCTATTCTGCCTCGCTTTCAATTCCTCCTCGTTGCCTTCCCTCAACAGATTTTGTGATGATTGTTGTCCTTTATTAATCTGCCATTTTGTGAATTGCTGTGCCCTTGAGCTCCATTTTTCAAGTCGTTTTTTGTGAGCTGAACGCATGTCCAAAATTTTCGTTCAGGACCTATATTGGTTCCCAGTGGGTGGCTGCAAATTTGGTTAATTCTTCTTCCTACCAGGAAATTAGAGTGACATATGCCCTTCCAAATGCCTAACAGCTACTCTCTCATTGGTTCTCCCTCCTCCCTTTCATCCTCTGCCAAATTGGCAACCTGTGAGAACCAGGAGGTTAAAGGGTCTAGCTCTCCAAGTTGGGAGATTGATAGTAAAGCAGGTGGAAAGTCATACCGGAGCACCAGGAGAGGGACTATTCATTGAGTTTTATAGACCTTTCGTATTCACAGTGTGTCCATTCTCTAGGTTTCCCGTACATGTTATAGCTGTAGTAATATTCCCTTCAACCTGGAGAGTTGGGACCCATGGAATGGGTGCCATGCATTATTGCTTTAAAGGGTCTGCATTTGCTCACCCAATCTCACCAATCCTCTCATTCCCAAGTGTCCAGCCTTATGCCACATACAGCTGTCATTGTAGACAGGGTCATTCCAGGTTTCATCAGAGACCCTGAAGGAAATGTAAAAAATTTCCCTGTTTTTTTGTTTTGTTTTTGAAATTCCTTTTTATAGTGGGTTTGAGCTGATTCTCGCTGCCATGTTTATGCCAGTCTAGACACACTTGATTCCCTTACGGAGACATATCAATACATAGGCTTTAAGATTCTTACTAGTCAGATATATTCCTCTGTGGGAAATATGGGGTTTTGTGTCCCTTTCACTGAGGAAGGTATAGGCAGGTCTTGTCTATCCCATAGTTGGTTTTTGGAACGGTACCTGTGCTTATATCAAACTCTGGTTTTATGCATCACCCCACCTCTCCTTCCCCCTTAAGCAGCCATAAGATTGTTTTCTAAATGTGAGACTCTGTTCTCTTTCCTAACTCAGTTCATGTGTAGCCATGTTTACAGGATCTTCATAAGTATTATCTTATGATAAGTTTCTTTTTCTGTGTGACTTATTTCAGTTAGAATCATCGTACCTGAATCCACTCATTTTGCTGCTACTGGTATTATGACATTGATTTCACGGCTGAGGGATATTCCATCGTACATAAGTACCACAATTTTTGGAACCATTTTTATCTTTCCTGGGATATTTAAGTTGTACCCAAGTTGAGGTTCTTGTAAGCAGTGCAGCCCTAAATTTGGGGGTCGCTCTGTCTTATTGATTTTCAGTTTTCCCAAGGTATATTCCCTAGACTGGAAGTGCCCTTGGCTCTGTAGCTCTGTTGTTTACTTGTTTTAGGGAACACAATTCACTCCTCCAGTGAGGCAGTTGGCAATTTACATTCCGCCCATCAGCATAACAAGGCTCACTGTTCTCCAGGGCCTGTCTTGCCTCTCTGGTATTTACACATTTTTTGGATATACCTTTTGACCAGTGGGAAGTGACAATTCTTTGTTGTGCAGATTTGCATTGCCTGCTTGCTTGCTTGGCCAGAAAGGGCGTATGCGTTTTCTCCTGCATATATTCAGGAGAAAATGCATACGCCCTTTTTGGCCAAGTGCATCATTGTCGAAGTTGTGCCCCTCTTCCTGTGCTTTACAGACGATTCCAACGTACCTCTTGAAATCTGTTTCCTGCTATTCGGCCTCACTTTCAAGTCCCCTTGGTTGCCTTCCCTCAACAGATTTCTGGACGATAGTTGGCTTTTATTACTATGCCTAATTGTGAATTGCTCTGCCGCTGAGCTCCATTTTTTAACTCGTTTTTTTGTGAGCTGAATGCAAGTCCAAAATTTTGTTTCAGGAGCTATTCTTGTTCCCAGTGTGTGGTTGAGACTTTGGTTAATTCTTCTTCCTGCCGGGAAATTAGAGTGACATATGCCCGTCCAAGTGCGTAACAGCTACTCTCCCATTGGTTCTCCCTCTTCCCTTTCATCCTCTCCCAAATTGTCAAACTGTGAGAACCAGGAGGTTAAAGGGCTGTCTCTCCAATTTGGGAGATTGATAGTAAAGCAGTTGGAAAGTCAAACCGGAGCACCAGGAGAGGGACTTTTCGTTGAGTTTTAAAAACCTTTCGTATTCACAGTGTGTCCATTCTGTAGGTTTCCCGTACATGTTATAGCTGTAGTAATAATCCCTTCAACCTGGAGACTTGGAACCCTTGGAATGGGTGCCATGCATTATTGCTTTAACGGGTCTGCATTTGTTCACCCAATTTCACCAATCCTCTCAGTCCCAAGTGTCCAGCCTTATGCCACATCGAGCTGTCATTGTAGACAGGGACATTCCAGGTTTCATCAGAGACACTGAAGGAATTGAATAGAATTTCCCTGTTTTTTTGTTTTGTTTTTGAAATTCCTTTTTATAGTGGGTTTGAGCTGATTCTCGCTGCCATGTTTATGCCAGACTAGACACAATTGATTCCCTTATGGAGACATATCAATACATAGATTTTAAGATTCTTCCTATTCAGATATATTCCTCTGCGGGAAATATGGGGTTTTGAGACCCTTGCACTGAGGATGGTGTAAGTATGTCTTGTCTATTCCATAGTTGGTTTTTGGAACGGTACCTGTGCTTATATCAAACTCTGGTTTTATGCATCACCCCACCTCTCCTTTCCCCTTAAGCAGGAATAAGAGTGTTTTCTAAATGTGAGACTCTTTTCTCTTTCCTAACTCAGTTCATGTGTAGCCATGTTTACAGGATCTTCATAAGTGATATCTTATGATAAGATTCTTTTTCTGTGTGACTTATTTCACTTAGAATCATCGTAGCTGAATCCACTCATATTGATGCTACTGGTCTTATGACATTGAATTCATGGCTGAGGGATATCCCATCGTATGTAAGTTCCACAATGTTTTGAACCATTTTTATCTTTCCTGGGATATTTAAGGTGTACCCAAGTTGAGGTTCTTGTAAACAGTGCAGCCCTAAATTTGGGGGTGGCTCTGTCTTATTGATTTTCCGTTTTCCCAAGGTATATTCCCAAGACTGGAATTGCCCTTGGCTCTGTAGCTCTGTTGTTTACTTGTTTTAGGGGACACAGTGCACTTCTCCAGAGAGGCAGTTGGCAATTTACCTCCCGCCCATCAGCATAACAAGGCTCCCTGTTCTCCAGGGACTGTCTTGCCTTTCTGGTATTTACACATTTTGTGGATGTCCCTTTTGACCGGTGGGGAGTGATACTTCTTTATAATGCAGATGTGCATTGCCCCCTTGCTTGCTTGGCCAAAAAGTGCGTATGCGTTTTGTCCTTAATATATTCAGGAGAAAATGCATACGCCGTTTTTGGCCAAGTGCATCATTGTCGAAGTTGTGCCCCTTTTCATGTGCTTTACAGATGATTCCAACATACCTCTTGAAATCTGTTTCCTGCTATTCTGCCTCGCCTTCAATTCCCCCTCATTGCCTTCCCTCAACAGATTTTTGGACGATAGTTGTCCTTTAATACTCTGCCAGTTTGTGAATTGCTGTGCCCCTTAGCTTCATTTTTCAACTCGTTTTTTGTGAGCTGAACGCAAGTCCACAATTTTGTTTCAGGACGTAATCTGGATCCCGGGTGGTGGCTGAGACTTTGGTTAATTCTTCTTCTTCCTGGGAAATTAGAGTGACATATGCCC
Source organism: Mesoplodon mirus (assembly GCF_964341445.2). Taxonomy (NCBI): domain Eukaryota; kingdom Metazoa; phylum Chordata; class Mammalia; order Artiodactyla; family Ziphiidae; genus Mesoplodon; species Mesoplodon mirus. The sequence goes on along the minus strand of NW_028294928.1, from coordinate 104,281 downwards.
GTCCAAATGCCTTACAGCTACTCTCTCATTGGTTCTCCCTCTTCCCTTTTATCCTCTGCCAAATTGGCAACCTGTGCGATCCAGGAGGATAAAGGGGCTGTCTCTCCAAGTTGGGAGCTTGATAGTAAAGCAGTTGGAAAGTCAAACCGGAGCACCAGGAGAGGGACTATTAGTTGAGTTTTAGAAACCTTTCGTATTTACAGTGTGTCCGTTCTCTAGGTTTCCCGTACATGTTATATCTGTAGTAATATTGACTTCAACCTGGAGAGTTGGGACAAATGGAATGGGTGCCACACATTATTGCTTTAAAGGGTGTGCATTTGCTGAACCAATCTCACCAATCCTCTCAGTCCCAAGTGTCCAGCCTTATGCCATATCCAGCTGTCATTGTAGATAGGGTCATTCCAGGTTTCATTAGAGCCCCTAAAGGAATTGTAAAGATTTTCCATGTTTTTTGTTTTTTGTTTTTGAAATTCCTTTTTATAGTGGGTTTGAGCTGATTCTCACTGCAATGATTATGCCTGTCTAGACACACTTGATTCCATTACGGAAACATATCGATACATAGGTTTTAATATTCTTACTAGTCAGATATATTCCTCTGTGGGAAATATCGTGTTTTGAGTTCCTTTCACTGAGGAAGGTGTAGGTCTTGTATATTCCATAGTTGGTTTTTGAAATGGTACGTGTGGTTATATCAAACGCTGGTTTTCTGCAGCACCCCACCTCATATTCCCCCTTAAGCAGGCATAAGAGTGTTTTCTAAATGTGAGTCTCTGTTCGCTTTCCTAACTCTGTTCATGTGTAGCCATGTTTAGAGGACCTTCATAAGTGATATCTTATGATAAGTTTCTTTATCTGTGTGACTTATTTCAGTTAGAATCATCGTACCTGAATCCACTCATTTTGCTGCTACTGGTCTTATGACATTGATTACATGGCTGAGGCATATTCCATCATAAGTAACTACCAAAATATTTTAAACCATATGTATATTTCCTGGGATATTTAAGCTGTACCCAAGTTGAGGTTCTTGTAATAAGTGCAGCCCTAAATTTTGGGGTGGCTCTGTCTTATTGAATTTCTTCTTTCCCAAGGTATATTCCCCAGACTGAAAGTACCCTTGACTCTGTAGCTCTGTTGTTTACTTGTTTTAGGGAACACAATGCACTCCTCCAGAGAGGCAGTTGGCAATTTACATCCCGCCCATCAGCATAACAAGCCTCCATGTTCTCCAGGGCCTGTCTTGCCTTTTTGGTTTTTACCCATTTTTTGCATGTACCTTTTGACAAGTGGGAAGTGATACTATGTAGTGCAGATTTGCATTGACAGCATGCTTGCTTGGCCAAAAAGGTCTTATGCGTTTTCTCCTGAATATATTCAGGAGAAAACGCATACACCCTTTTTGGCCAAGTGCATCATTGTCGATGTTGTGCCCCTCTTCCTGTGCCTTAAATGCGATTCCAACTTACCTCTTGAAATCTTTTTCCTGCTTTTCTGCCTCGCTTTCAAGTCTGCCTAGTCGCCTTCCCTCAACAGATTTTTGGACGATAGTTGTCCTTTATTACTCTGCCTGTTTGTGAATTGTTGTGCACTGAGCTACATTATTTAACTCGTTTTTTGTGTGAGCTTAACGCAAGTCCAATATTTTGGTTCAGGCCCTATACTGGTTCCCGGTGGGTGGCTGAGGCTTTGGTTATTTCTTCTTCTTCCCGTGAAGTAAGAGTGACATGTGCCCGTACAAATGTCTAACAGCTACTCTCTCACTGGTCTCCCTCTTCCCTTTCATCCTCTGCCAAATTGGCAACCTGTGCGAACCAGGAGGTTAAAGGTGCTGTCTCTCCAAGGTGGGAGATTGATAGTAAAGCAGTTGGAAAGTCAAACTGGAGCACAAGGAAAGGGACTATTCGTTGAGTTTTAGAAACCTTTCGTATTCACACTGTGTCCATTCTCTAGGGTTCCCGTACATATTATAGCTGTAGTAATATGCCCTTAAACCTGGCCTGTTGGGACCGATGGAATGGGTGCCGCTCATTATTGCTTTAAAGTGTCTGCATTTGCTCACCCAATCTCACCTATCCTCTCAGTCCCAAGTGTCCAGCCTTATGCCACATCCAGCTGTCGTTTTAGATACGGTCATTCCAGGTTTCATCAGTGACCCTGAAGGTATTGTGTAAGAATTGTTCTGTTTTTATGTTTTGTTTTGAATTTCATTTCTATATTGGGTTTGAGCTGATTGTCCCTGCCATGTTTATGTCATACTAGACACACTTAGTTACCTTACGGAGACATATCAATACATAGGTTTTAAAATTCTTACTAGTCAGATATATTTCTCTGCAGGGAATAGGGATGTTGAGTTCTGTTCACTGAGGAAGGAGTAGGGCTTGTCTCTTTTGTTTTTGGATTATGGAACGGTACCTTTGCTAATATCAATATTTTGTTTTGTGCATCTCCCCACCTGTCTTTCCCCTTAAGCAAGCGTTAGAGTGTTTTCTAAATCTGAGACTCTGTTCTCTTCCCTAAATCAGTTCATATGTAGCCATGTTTACATTCCCTTCATAAGTGATATCTTATGTCAGAACGCACCATGGCCCTTGTCATAATAATGCTTCATGACCCCTGTCATCACAATGATCCATGCCCTGGTTATCACAATGCTCCATGTCCCTTGTCATCAAAATTCTCCACGTACTTGTCATCACAATGCTACATGACACTTCTCATCAAAATGTTACATGCTCTTGTCATCACAATTCTCCATTCTCTTGACATTGCAATGCTCCATGCCCTTGTCATCACAATGCTCCATGCCTTTGTCATCACATTGCTCCATGACCCCTGTCATCACATTGCTCCCTGACAACTGTCATCACAATGCTTCATGCCCCTTGTCATTACAGTGCTCCATGACGCTCGACATCACAATTACCCAAGGTCTTCTCATCACAATGCTCCACGGTTTTGCCATCACCATGCTCCATGCCTTGTCATCTCAAATCTCAATGTCCCTTGTCCTCACAATTCTCCACGTCCTTGTCATTACAATGCTCCATGGCACTTCACATCACAATGTTATATGCTCTTGTCATCACAATACTCCATGCACTTGTCATCGCAATGCTCCATGACCCTTGTCATAGGAAGCTCCATGCGCTTTTCATCAAAAAGTTTCACGACCAGGGCATTAAAATTCTCAATGGCCCTTGATATCACAATGCTCCATGCCCTTGTCATCACAATGCTCCTTTACTTTGTCACAACAATCCTCCATAACAATTGGCATCACAATGCTCCATGATATTGTCATCAAACTGGAACATGACATATTTCATCAAAATGCTCCCTGACAACTTTCTTCACAATAATCCATGACCTTGTCATCACAGTGCTCCATGCCCTTGTCATCACAATGTGCCATGCCCATTCTTATCACAATAATCCAAGAAACTTGTCAGACCAATGCTCCATGACACTTTTCATCACAATGCTCCATGAACGCTGTCATCAAAATGCACCATGCCCATCATCATAATGCATCATGCTATTGTCATCACAATGAAATCAAAAAGTTCCATGACATCTGTCACCACAATAGTGCAAACCCTTGTGATCACAATGTCTCATAACACTTGTCATCACAATGCCCCATGACGCTGGTCACCACAGTAATCCATGGGCTTCTCATCACAATGCACCATGACTTTTGTCAACACAATGTTCAATACCCTTGTCAACACAATGCTCTCTGACTATTGACCTCAGTATGCACCGTGCACTCTTTCATGGCAAGGCTCCATGCCTACTTCATCACAATGATCCATGCCCTTTTCATCAAAATGTTCCAAGACACCTGTGATAACAATGCTCCTTGCACTTGCCATCACAAAGCTCCATGACGAATGTCATCAGAATGCTCCATGGCCTTCTCATCATAATGTACCATGCCCTTGTCATCACAATGCTCCAAGACCCCTGTAATCAAAATGATCCCTGCGCCTTTTCATCAGAATGCTCCATGAGACTTGTCATCACAAGGTTCCATGGTCTTCACATCACAGTGCTCCAGGACCTTGTCATCACAGTGCTCCATTCCCTTGTCATCACAATGCATCATGACCCCTGTCATCACAATAATCCATGAATATTTTCAGCCCAATGCTCTACGAAATTCTCATCACAATGCTTCATAGCCCATATCACCACAATCCTCCATGACCACTGTCATCAAAACACTCCATGACACCTGACAACACAATGATCCGGGACACTTGTCATCACAATGATACATTCCCTTGTCATCACAATGCTCCATGACCCCTGTCATCACAACACTCCATGAACATTTTCAGCCCAGTGCTCAATGACCTTTGTCATCACAATGATCCATGCCCTTTTCATCCCAATGCTCCATGACCCCTGTATTCACAATGCTCTGTAACGCTTGTCATCACAGTGCTCCATGACACCTGTCATCACAATGCTCCATGCCTTTGTCAGCAAAATGCTACATGACCTTGTCATTAAAATACTCTATGCACTTGTCATCACAATACTCCATTTCCATTGTCATCACAATCCTCCATGAACCTTGGGATCACATTGCTTCTTGCCATTGTTATCACAATGCTCCATGCTCCTTGAAATCAAAATGATCCATGACCGCTGTCATCACAATGCTCCAAAACCTTGTGATCACAATGTTCCATAGCACTTGTCATACCAACGCTCCATGATGCCTGTCATCACAGTAATCCATGCCCTTTTCATCACAATGCTCCATGACATTTGTCATCACAGTTCTCAATACACGTGTCATCACAATGCTCCCTGACACTTGTCATCAGAATGCTCCTTGAAACCTGTCAAGAAAAGGCTCCCTGCCGTTTTCATCACAATGCACCATGCCGTTTTCATCACAATGGTCCAGGCCATTTTCATCAAAATCCTCCACAAGCTTGTCATCAGAATGCTCCATGACCATTCTCATCACAGTTCTCCATGCACTTGTCAGCACAATGCTCCCTGACCCTTGTCATCACAATGCTCCAAGCCATTGTCATCACAATGCTCCATTACATTTGTCATCAGAATCCTTCATGACACTTGGCTTCACAATGCTCCATGCCATTGTCATTACAATGGGCCATTCCAAATGTCATTGCAATAATCCATGAAACATATTAGACCAATGTTCCATGCCCTTGTCATCACAATGCTCCATGCCCTTGTTATCACAATGCTCCATGACGCCTCTCATCACAATGCTCCGTGACTCCCGTCATCACTATGCTTCATGACCTTTGTCATCACAATGGTCCATGCCGTCGTCATCAACAGTTTCTGACCTTTTTAACCAAAATGCTCCATGAAATTTTCATCACAATGCTCTTTTACCTTTGTCATCACAGTGCTCCACAATCTTGTCATCACATTCTCCTTAAAATTTGTCATCACAATGTTCCATGCACTTCTCATCAAAATGCTCTCTCACCACTGATATCACAATGCTACATCACTATTTGTCACAATACTCCCTCACCCCTGTCATCACAATGTTCCATGACTCCTGTCATCAAAATGCTACATGCACTTATCATCACAATGTTCGATGACCCCTGACATCACAATGTTCCATAACACCTGTCATCAATATGTTCCATGACACTTTTCATCAAATTGCTCCATGACCCTGTTATCACAATGCTCCCTGCCCTTCTCATCACAATGCACAACGACCTTGCTGTCAAAATGCTCCATGACTTTTTCATCACAAAGATCCATGACCCTTGGCATCACAATGCTCCATGTCATTGTCATCACAATGCTCCATGAACGCTCTCATCACCTTGCTCCATGCCATTGTCTTCAAAAAGCTCCATGACACATGTCATCAGGAATGCTCCATGGCCTTCTCATCACAATGCTCCACGCCCTTACCATCAGAATGCTCCATTACACCTGACATAAAAATGCTCCATGACCCCTGCCATCACGATGTTCCATGGCTTAGTCATCACAAAGCTCCATGATCCTTCTCATCACAATGCTCCAGGAACCCTGTAATCACAATGCTCTATGCCCCTTTTCATCTCAATGATCCATGAACCCTGTCATCAAAATGCACCATGCCCATCATCATAATGCTTCATGCTATTGTCATCACAATGAAATCAAAATGCTCCATGACCTCTGTCATAACAATGCTCCAAACCCTTGTGATCACAATATTACATATCACTTGTCATCACAATGCCCCATGATGCTCGTCATCACAATTATCTATGGACTTCTCATCACAATGCTCCATGACCTTTGTCCTCACAATGCTCAATACACTTGTCATCAACATGCTCCCTGACACTTGTTGTCTGTATGCTCCTTGAATCCTGTCATGACAAGGCTCCATGCCTTTTTCATCACAATAATCCATGTCCTTTTCATCACAATGCTCCAAGACACATGTAATCTCAATGCTCCATGCCCTTGTCATCACAAAGCGCAATGACGCAGGCCATCAGAATGCTCCTTGGTCTTCTCCTCACCATGCTTCATGCCCTTGTCATCACAGTGTTCCAAGACCCCTGCAATCACAATGCTCCATGCCCTTGTCATCAAAAACCTCCATTGCGCATGTCATCAGAAGGCTCTATGGCCTTCTCATCACAATGCTCCATGCCCTAGTCATCACAATGCTCCAAGACCCCTGTAATCACAATGCTCCATGCCCCTTTTCATCAGAATGCTGCATGAGACTTGTCATCACAAGTCTCCATGGTCTTCTTATCACTATGCTCCAGGACCTTCTCATTACCATGCTCCATTCCCTTGTCTTCACAATGCTCAATGACCCCTGTCATCACAATAATCCATGAACATTTTCAGCCCAATGCTCCACGACCTACTCATCACAATGCTCCATGGCCAATATCATAACAATGTTCCATGACCACTGTCATCACAACAATCCATGACACCTGACAACACAATGATCTGGGACTGTTGTCATCACAATGCTCCATTCCCTAGTCATCACAATGCTCCATGACCCCTGTCATCACAACACTCCATGAACATTTTCAGCCCAGTGCTCCATGACCCTTTTCATCACAATGATCCATGCACTTGTCATCCCAATGCTCCATGACCTCTGTATTCACAATGCTCCGTGACACTTGTCATCACAATGCTCCATGAACGCTCTCATCACATTGCTCCATTCCCTTTTCTTCACAAAGCTCCATGACACATGTCATCAGAATGCTCCATGGCCTTCTCATCACAATGCTCCACGCCCTTGCCATCAGAATGCTCCATTACCACTTTCATAACAATGCTCCATGACCCCTGCCATCACGATGTTCCATGGCCTTGTCATCACAAAGCTCCATGACCCTTCTCATCACAATGCTCCAAGAACCCTGTTATCTCAATGCTCTATGCCGCTTTTCATCTCAATGATCCATGAACCCTGTCATCACAATGCACCATGCCCATCATCATAATGCTTCATGCTATTGTCATCACAATGAAATCAAATTGCTCCATGACCTCTGTCATAAAAATGCTCCAAACCCTTGTGATCACAATATTCCATATCACTTGTCATCACAATGCCCTGTGACGCCCGTCATCACAATTATCAATGGTCCTCTCATCACAGTGCTCCATGAAGTTTGTCCTCACAATGCTCAATACACTTGTCATCAAAATGCTCCCTGACACATGTTGTCTGTATGCTCCTTGAATCCTGTCATGACAAGGCTCCATGCCATTTTCATCACAATAATCCATGTCCTTTTCATCACAATGCTCCAAGACACATGTAATCTCAATGCTCCATGCCCTTGTCATCACAAAGCTCAATGTCGCAGGCCATCAGAATGCTCCTTGGTCTTCTGCTCTCATTCCTCCATGCACTTGTCATCACAATGTTCCAAGACCCCTGTAATCACAATGCTCCATGCCCTTGTCATCAAAAAACTCCATGACCCATGTCATCAGAATGCTCCATGGCCTTCTCATCACAATGCTCCATGCCCTAGTCATCACAATGCTCCAAGACCCCTGTATTCACTATGCTCCATGTCCCTTTTCATCAGAATGGTCCATGAGACTTGTCATCACAAGTCTCCATGGTCTTCTGATCACAATGCTCCAGGAACTTTTCATCACCATGCTCCATTCAATTGTCATCACAATGCTCCATGACCCCTGTCATCACAATAATCCATGAACATTTTCAGCCCAATGCTTCACGACCTACTCATCACAATGCTCCATGGCCAATATCACAAAGCTCCATGACCACTCTCATCACAACACTCCATGACTCCTGACAACACAATGATCCGAGACTCTTGTCATCACAATGCTCCATTCCCTAGTTATCACAATGCTCCATGACCCCTGTCATGACAACACTCCATGAACATTTTCAGCCCAGTGCTCCATGACCCTTGTCATCACAATGATCCATGCCTTTGTCATCCCAATGCTCCATGACCCATGTTTTCACAATGCTCCATGACACTTGTCATCACAGTGCTGAATGACACCTGTCATCACGATGCTCCATGCCTTTGTCAGCAAAATGCTACATGACATTGTTATTACAATGCTCTATGCGTTTGTCATCGCAATACTCCATATCCATTGTCATCACAATCCTCCATGAACTTTCGGATCACATTGCTTCATGCCCTTGTCATCACAATGCTCCATGCTCCTTGAAATCAAAATGATACATGACCTTTGTCATAACAATGATCCAAACCCTTGTTATCACAATGTTCCATAACACTTGTCATCAAAACGCTCCATGATGCCTGTCATCACAATACTCCATGCACTTTTCATCACAATGCTCCATGACCTTTGTCATCACAATTCTCAATACACTTGTCATCACAATGCTCCCTGACACTTGTCATCAGAATGCTCCTTGAACCCTGTCACGAAAAGGCTCCATGCCATTTTAATCACAATGTCCCATGCAGTTTTCATCACAATGCTCCATGCCATTGTCAACAAAATACTCCACAAGCTTGTCATCAGAATGCTCCATGACCCTTGTCATCACAATTCTCCATGCACTTGTCAGCACAATGCTCCCTGACACTTGTCATAACAAAGTTGCAAGCCACTGTCATCACAATGATCCATGATATTTGGCATCAAAATGCTCCATGCCATTGTCATCGCAAAGGGCCATTACATATGTCATCACAATGCTCCCGGACAAATGTCTTCACAATACTGCATGACCTGGTCATCACAATGTTCCATGCCCTTGTCATCACAATGCGCCATTCCAACTGTCATCGTAATAATCCATGAAACTTATTAGACCAATGTTCCATGCCTCTCTCATCACAATGCTCCATGCCCTTGTTATCACAATGCTCCATGACCCCGGTCATCACCATGCTCCGTGACTCCAGTCATCTCAATGCTTCATAACGTTTGTCATCATAATGGTCCATGCCCGCATCATCACAAGGCTCTCTGACAATTTTCACCACAATGCTCCATGAACTTTTCATCACAATGCTCTTTGACACTTGTCATCACAATGCTCCATGCGCTTGTCATACATTGCTCCACAATTTTGTCATCACAATGCTCCATATAATTTGTCATCACAATGCTCCTTGCACATCTCATCAAAATGTTCTCTCACCACTGATATCACAATGCTACATCACTATTTGTCACAATACTCCCTCACCCCTGTCATCACAATGTTCCATGATTCCTCTCATCACAATGCTACATGCACTTATCATCACAATGTTCGATGACCCCTGACATCACAATGTTCCATAACAATTGTCATCAAAATGTTCCATGACACTTTTCATCAAATTGCTCCATGAACCTGTCATCACAATGCTCCCTGCCCTTCTGATCACAATGCACAACACCCTTGCTATCAAAATGCTCCATGACCTTTTTCATCAAAAATATCCATGACCCTTGGCATCACAATACTCCATGTCATTGTCATCAAAATGGTCCATGAACGCTCTCATCACATTGCTCCATGCCATTGTCTTCACAAAGCTCCATGACGCATGTCATCACAATGCTCCATGGCCTTCTCATCACAATGCTCCACGACCTTGCCATCACAATGCTCCATTACCACTTTCATAACAATGCTCCATGACCCCTGCCATCACGATGTTCCATGGCCTTGTCATCACAAAGCTCCATGACCCTTCTCATCACAATGCTCCAAGAACCCTGTAATCACAATGCTCTATGCCCCTTTTCGTCTCAATGATCCATGAACCCTGTCATCACAATGCACCATGCCCATCATCACAATGCTTCATGCTATTGTCATCACAGTGAAATCAAAATGCTCCATGACCTCTGTCATAACAATGCTCCAAACCCTTGAGATCACAATATTCCATATCACTTGTCATCACAATGCCCCATGACGCTCGTCATCACAATTATCAATGGTCTTCTCATCACATTGCTCCATGACCTTTGTCGTCACAATGCTCAATACACTTGTCAGCAAAATGCTCCCTGACACTTGTGGTCTGTATGCTCCTTGAATCCTGTCATGACAAGGCTCCATGCTTTTTTCATCTCAATGTTCCATGCACTTTTCATCACAATGCTCCAAGACCCATGTAATCACAGTGCTCCATGCCCTTGTCATCACAAAGCACAATGACGCATGCCATCAGAATGCTCCTTGGTGTTCTCCTCACAATGCTCCATGCCCTTGTCATCACAATGTTCCAAGACCCCTGTAAACACAATACTCCATGCCCCTTTTCATCAGTATGCTCCAAGAGACTTGTCATCACAAGGCTCCATGGTTTTGTCATCACAATGCTCCAGGAAATTTTCATCACAATGCTTCACGATCTTGTCATGAAAATTTTCAATGGCCCTTATCATCATAATGCTCCAAGCCGTAACCATCACAATGCTCCATTATATTTGTCATCACAATCCTCCATTACATTTGACATCACGGTGCTCCATGCCATTGTCATCGCAGTGGACTATGACATATGTCATCACAATGCTCCCTGACACCTGTCTTGACAATACTCCATGACCTTCTCATCACAATGCTCCATGCCCTTGTCATCACAATGCACCATGCCCACTGTCATCACAATAATCTATGAAACTTGTCAGACCAATGCTCCATTCCCCTGTCAACACAATGCTCCATGCCCTTGTCATCACAATGTTCAATGACCCCTGTCATCACAATGCTCCGTGACTCCAGTCATCTCAATGCTTCATAACGTTTGTCATCAAAATGGTCCATGCCCACGTCATCACAAGGCTCTGTGACCTTTGTAAGCACAATGCTCCATGAACATTTCATCACAATTCTCGGTGACCCTTGTCATCACAATGCTCCATGTCTTTGTCAGAACAATGTTACATGACCATTGTCATAACAATGTGCCACGCGCATTTCCTCAAAACGTTTCACAACTTTGTCATTGCAATGCTCCATAAATCTTGTAATCACAATGGTCCATGCTCTTCTCATCAAAATGCTCTCTCACAAGAGATATCACAATGTTCCATCACTATTCATCACAATACGCCCTCACCCCTGTAATCACAATGTTCCATGACCCTGTCATCACAATGCTACATCCCTTTATCATCACAATGTACCATGACCCCTGACATCACAATGTTCCATAACCCCTGTCATCAAAATGCTCCATGACACTTTTCATCCCAAAGCTCCAAGACCCCTGACATCAAAATGTTCTATAACCCCTGCCATCAAAATATTCCATTACACTTTTTATCAAATTGCTGCATGACCTGGTCATCAATATGATTCCTGGCCTTCTCATCACAATGCACCAAGCACTTGTCATCAAAATGCTCCATGCCTTGTCATCACAAAGCTCCATGACCTTTGTCATCACAATGCTCCATGACATTGTTCTCACCATGCTCCATGAACCCTCTCATCACATTGCTCCATGCCCTTGTCATCACAAAGCTCCATGACACTTGTCATCACAATGCTCGATGCCCTTCTCATCACAATGTTCCATGCCATTTTCATTACAGTCCTGCATGACACATGTATCACAGTGTTCCGTGCACTTGTCATCACAATGCTTCATGCCCACTCTCCTCACAATAATCCGTGAAACATTTCAGACCAATATTCCATACCCTTCTCATCACAATGCTCCATTACCCCTGTCATAACAATGCACCATAACCACCGCCATCACAATGTTCCACGGCCTAGTCATCACAAGGTTCCAAGACACTTGTCGTCACAATGCTCAACACCCCTGAAATCACATTGCTCCATTCCCTTGTCATCACATAGCTCCATGACGCATGTCATCAGAATGTTCCATGACCTTCTCATGGCAATGCTCCATGCCCTTGTCATCACAATGCTCCAAGACCGTTGTAATCACAATACTCCTTGCCGCTTTTCATCTCAATGCTCCATAAAACCTGTCATCACAATGCACCATGCCCATCATCATAATGCTTCAGGCTATTGTCATCACAGTGAAATCAATATTCTGCATGACCTCTCTCATCATAATGCTCCAAACCCTTGTGATCACAATGTTGCATAACACTTATCATCAAAACACCCCATGACGCTCATCATCACAATTATCCATGGTCTTCTTATCACAATGCTCCATGATCTTTGTCATCACAATGCTCAATACACTTGTCATCACAATGCTCCCTGACACTTGTCATCAGTATGCTCCTTGAAACCTATCATGACAAGGCTCCATGCCGTTTTCATCAAAATGATCCATGACCTTTTCTTCACAATGCTCCAAGATCCCTGTAATCACAATGCTCCATGCCCTTGTCATCACAAAACTCCATGACGCATGTCATCAGAATGCTCCATTGCCTTCTCATCACAATGCTCCATGCCCTAGTCCTCACAGTGCTCTAAGACTCCTGTAATCACAATGCTCCATGACAATTTTTATCAGAATGCTCCATGAAACTTGTCATCACAAGTCTCCATGGACTTCTCATCACAATGCTCCAGGGCCTTGTCGTCACCATGCTCCATTCCCTTGTCATCACAATGCTCCATGACCCATGTCATCACAATAATCTATGAATATTTTCAGCCCAATGCTCCATGACACTTGTCATCACAATGATCCATGCCCTTGTCATCACAATGATCCATGACCCCTGTCATCACAATGCTACATCCCCTTATCAGCAAAATGTTCCATGACCCCTGACATCACAATGTTCCATAACACCTGTCATCAAAATGCTCCATCACCCTTTTCATCGCAAAGATCCATGACCCCTGGCATCACAATGTTCTATAACCCCTGTCATCAAAATGTTCCATTACAATTTTCATCAAATTGCTGCATGACCATGTCATCAAAATGCTCTCTGCCCTTCTCAACACAATGCACCACACCCTTGTCATCAAAATGCTCCATAATCTTTGTCATCACAAAGCTTCATGACCCTTGGCATCACAATGCTCCATGACATTGTCATCACAATGCTCCATGAACACTCTCATCACATTGCTCCATGCCCTTGTCATCACAAAGATCCATGACACTTGTCATCACAATGCTCGATGCCCTTCTCATCACAATGCTCCATGCCCTTGGCATTACAATCCCCCATGACCCATGTATCACAGTGTACCGTGCCCTTGTCATCACAATGCTCCATGCCCACTCTCATCACAATAATCCATGAAACATTTCAGACCAATGCTCAATGCCCTACTCATCACAATGCTCCATTACAACTGTCCTCACAATTCTCCAAGACCTCTGTAATCACAATGCTCCATGCCCTTGTCATCACAAAGCTCCATGACACATGTTATCAGAATGTTCCATGGCCTTCTCCTCACAGTGCTCCATGCCCTTGTCATGACAAAGCTCCAAGACACCTGTAATCACAATGCTCCATGCCACTTTTCATCAGAATGCTCCTAGAGACTTGTCACCACAAGTCTCCATGGTCATCTCATCACAATGCTCCAGGAACTTGTCATCACCATGCTCCATTCCCTTGTCATCACAATGCTCCATGACCCCTGTCATCACAATACTCCATGAACATTTTCAGCCATATGCTCCATGACCTTCTCATCACAATGCTCCATGACCAATATCATCACAATGCTCCATGACCACTGTCATCACAACACTCCATGACACCTGACAACACAAAGATCCGGGACTCTTGTCATCACAATGCTCCATGACCCCTGTCATCACAATAGTCCTTGAACATTTTCAGCCCAATGCTCCATGACACTTGTCATCCCAATGATCCATGCCCTTGTCATCCTAATGCTCCATGACCCCTGTATTCACAATGCTCCGTAACGCTTGTCATCACAGTGCTCCATGACACCTGTCATCACAAAGCTCCATGCCTTTGTCAGCAAAATGCTACATGACCTTGTCATTACAATGCTCTATGCGCTTGTCATCACAATACTCCATTACCATTGTCATCACAATCCTCCATGAATCTTGGGATCGCATTGCTTCATGCCGTAGTCATCACAATGCTCCCTGCTCCTTGAAATCAAAATGATCCATGACCTCTGTCATCGCAATGCTCCAAAACCTTGTGATCACAATGTCCCATAACACTTGTCATCACAACGCTCCATGATGCCTGTCATCACAATACTCCATGCACTTGTCATCACAATGCTCCATGCCCTTGTTACCACAATGTTCCAAGACCCCTGTAATCAGAATGCTCCATGCCCCTTTTCATCAGTATGCTCCATGAGAACTGTCATCACAAGGCTCCATGGTTTTCTCATCACAATTCTCCAGGACAGTGTCATCACAATTCTTCACGATATTGTCATGAAAATTCTCAATGGCCCTTGTCATCATAATGCTCCAAGCCCTAGTCATCACAATGCTCCATTATATTTGTCATCACAATCCTTCATTACATTTGGAATCACAATGCTCCATGCCACTGACATCGCAATGGACCATGACATATGTCATCACAATGCTCCCTGACACATGTCTTCACAATACTACATGCCCTTGTCATCACAATGCTCCATGCCCTTGTCATCACAATGCACCATGTCCACTGTCATCACAATAATCTATGAAACTTGTCAGACCAATGCTCCAAGCCCCTGTCATCACAATGCTCCATGCCCTTGTCATCACAATGCTTCATGTCCCCTGTCATCACAACGCTCCCTGACTCCAGTCATCACAATGCTTCATAAGGTTTGTCATCACAACGGTCCATGCCCGCGTCATCACAAGACCCTGTGACCTTTGTAACCACAATGCTCCATGAACTTTTCATCACAATGCTCCGTGACCCTTGTCATCGCAATGCTCCATCTCTTTGTCACAACAATGCTCCATGACCCTTGTCATCATAATGTGCCATGCGTTTTTCATCACAATGATCCACAACTTTGTCATCGCTATGCTCCATAAGCCTTGTAATCACAATGTTCCATGCAATTCTCATCCAAATGTTCTCTCACATGAGATATCACAATGTACCATCACTTGTCATCACAATCCTCCCTCACCCCTGTTATCACAATTTTCCATGACCCCTGTCATCCCAATGCTACATACACTTATCAGCACAATGTTCCATGATCCCTGACATCACAGTGTTCCATAATGCCTGTCATCAAAATGTTCCATGACCCTTTTCATCCCAAAGCTCCATGACCCCTGGCATCACAATGTTCTATAACCCCTGTCATCAAAAGGTTCCCTTACACTTTTCATCAAACTGCTGCATGAACCTGTCATCAAAATGCTCCCTGCCATTCTCATCCCAATGCACCACACACTAGTAATCACAAAGCTCCATGACCCTCGGCATCACAATGCTCCATATCATTGTCATAACAATGTTCCATGAACCCTCTCATCACATTGCTCCATGCCCTTGTCATCACAAAGCTCAATGACACTTGTCATCACAATGCTCGATGCCCTTCTCATCACAATGCTCCATGCCCTTTTCATTACAACCCCCCATGACGCATGTATCACAGTGTACGTGCCCTTGTCATCACAATGCTCCATGCCCACTCTCATCACAATAATCCATGAAACATTTCAGACCAATGTTCAATGCCCTTCTCATCACAATGCTCCATTACCTCTGTCATAACAATGCTCCATGACCCCTGCCATCACAATGTTCCAAGGCCTTGTCATCACAAGGCACCATGTCCCTTGTCATCACCATGATCCAAGACCCCTGTAATCACAATGCTCCATGCCATTGTCATCACAAAGCTCCATGACGCATGTCATCAGAATGTTCCATGGCCTTCTCCTCACTGTGCTCCATGCCCTTGTCATCACAATGCTCCAAGACCCCTGTAATCACAATGCTCCATGCCACTTTTCATCAGAATGCTCCATGAGACTTGTCATCACAAGTCTCCATGGTCTTCTCATCACAATGCTCCAGGACCTTATCATCACCACGCTCCATTCCCTTGTCATCACAATGCTCCATGACACCTGTCATCACAATATTCCATGAACATTTTCACCCCAATGCTCCATGACCTTCTCATCACAATGTGCCATGACCAATATCATCACAATGCTCCATGCCCACTGTCATCACAACACTCCATGAAACCTGACAACACAATGATCCAGGACTCTTGTCATCACAATGCTCCAAGACCCCTGTAATCACAATGCTCCATGACCCCTGTCATCAAAATACTCCATGAACATTTTCATCCCAATGATCCATGACCCTTTTCTTCACAAGGATCCATGCCCTTGTCATCCCAATGCTCCATTACCCCTGTATTCACAATGCTCCGTGACGCTTGTCATCACAGTGCTCCATGACACCTGTCATCACAATGCTCCATGACTTTGTCAGCAAAATGCTACATGACCTTGTCATTACAATGCTCTATGCGCTTGTCATCACAATACTCCATTACCATTGTCATCACAATCTTCCATGAACCTTGGGATCACATTGCTTCATGCCCTTGTCATCACAATGCTCCATGCTCCTTGAAATCAAAATGATCCATGACCTCTGTCATCACAATGCTCCAAAACCTTGTGATCACAATGTTCCATAACACTTTTCATCACAACGCTCCATGATGCCTGTCATCACAATACTCCATGCCCTTGTCATCACAATGCTCCATGACCCTTGTCATCACAAAGTGCCATGCGTTTTTCATCACAGTGATCCACAACCTTGTCATCGCTATACTCCATAAACCTTGTAATCACAATGCTCCATGCACTTCTCATCCAAATGCTCTCTCACATGAGATATCACAATGTTCCATCACTAGTCATCACAATCCTCCCTCACCCCAGTTATCACAATGTTCCATGACCCCTGTCATCCCAATGCTACATTCCTTTATCAGGACAATGTTCCCTGACCCCTGACATCACAGTGTTCCATAATGCCTGTCATCAAAATGTTCCATGACCCTTTTCATCCCAAAGCTCCATGACCCCTGGCATCACAATGTTCTATAACCCCTGTCATCAAAAGGTTCCCTTACACTTTTCATCAAACTGCTGCATGAACCTGTCATCAAAATGCTCCCTGCCATTCTCATCCCAATGCACCACACACTAGTCATCACAAAGCTCCATGACCCTCGGCATCACAATGCTCCATATCATTGTCATAACAATGTTCCATGAACCCTCTCATCACATTGCTCCATGCCCTTGTCATCACAAAGCTCAATGACACTTGTCATCACAATGCTCGATGCCCTTCTCATCACAATGCTCCATGCCCTTTTCATTACAACCCCCCATGACGCATGTATCACAGTGTACGTGCCCTTGTCATCACAATGCTCCATGCCCACTCTCATCACAATAATCCATGAAACATTTCAGACCAATGCTCAATGCCCTTCTCATCACAATGCTCCATTACCTCTGTCATAACAATGCTCCATGACCCCTGCCATCACAATGTTCCAAGGCCTTGTCATCACAAGGCTCCATGACCCTTGTCATCACCATGATCCAAGACCCCTGTAATCACAATGCTCCATGCCATTGTCATCACAAAGCTCCATGACGCATGTCATCAGAATGTTCCATGGCCTTCTCCTCACAGTGCTCCATGCCCTTGTCATCACAATGCCCCAAGACCCCTGTAATCACAATGCTCCATGCCACTTTTCATCAGAATGCTCCATGAGACTTGTCATCACAAGTCTCCATGGTCTTCTCATCACAATGCTCCAGGACCTTATCATCACCACGCTCCAGGACCTTATCATCACCACGCTCCATTCCCTTGTCATCACAATGCTCCATGACACCTGTCATCACAATATTCCATGAACATTTTCACCCCAATGCTCCATGACCTTCTCATCACAATGTGCCATGACCAATATCATCACAATGCTCCATGCCCACTGTCATCACAACACTCCATGAAACCTGACAACACAATGATCCAGGACGCTTGTCATCACAATGCTCCAAGACCCCTGTAATCACAATGCTCCATGACCCCTGTCATCAAAATACTCCATGAACATTTTCATCCCAATGATCCATGACCCTTTTCTTCACAAGGATCCATGCCCTTGTCATCCCAATGCTCCATGACCCCTGTATTCACAATGCTCCGTGACGCTTGTCATCACAGTGCTCCATGACACCTGTCATCACAATGCTCCATGACTTTGTCAGCAAAATGCTACATGACCTTGTCATTACAATGCTCTATGCGCTTGTCATCACAATACTCCATTACCATTGTCATCACAATCCTCCATGAACCTTGGGATCACATTGCTTCATGCCCTTGTCATCACAATGTTCCATGCTCCTTGAAATCAAAATGATCCATGACCTCTGTCATCACAATGCTCCAAACCCTTGTGATCACAATGATCCATAACACTTGTCATCACAATGCTCCATGATGCCTGTCATCACAATATTCCATGCACTTTTCATCACAATGCTTCATGACCATTGTCATCACAATTCTCAATACACTTGTCATCACAATGCTCCCTGACACTTGTCGTCAGAATGCTCCTTGAACCCTGTCACGAAAAGGCTCCATGCCTTTTTCATCACAAAGCCCCATGCCATTTTCATCACAATGCTCCATGCCATTGTCATCAAAATACTCCACAAGGTGATATGGAAACATATGTATATGTATAACTGATTAAATTTGTTATAAAGCAAAAAAAATAAAATAAAATAAAATTTAAAAAAAATGAGCACAGAGACTTCCGGGTAAGATGGCGGAAGAGTAAGACGCGGAGATCACCTTCCTCCCCACGGATACACCAGAAATACAGCTACACGTGGAACAACTCCTACAGAACGCCTACTGAACGCTGGCAGAAGACCCCAGACCTCCCAAAAGGCAAGAAACTCCCCACATACCTGGGTAGGGCAAAGCGGAGAGATTCCCGCACAGAGGATCGGTGCCGAGCGGCACTCACCAGCCCGAGAGGCTTGTCTACTCGCCCGCCGGGGCACGCAGTGCTGGAAGCTGAGGCTCGGGCTTCGGTCAGAGCGCAGGGAGAGGACTGGGGCTGGCGGCGAGAACTCAGCCGGGAGGGGGCTAATGAGCCACAGCTAGCCGGCAGGGAGTCCGGGAAAACTCTGGAGCTGCCGAAGAGGCAAGAGACTTTTTCTTCCCTCTTGGTTTCCTGGTGCGCGAGGAGAGGGGATTAAGAGCGCTGCTTAAAGGGGCTCCACGGACGGGCGCGAGTCGCGACTGAAAGCGCGGAGCCCAGTGACAGGCGTGGGACGCTGGGGCTGCTGCTGCCGCCGCCAAGAAGCCTGTGTGCGAGCGCAGGTCACTGCCCACACCGCCCTTCCGGGAGCCTGTGCAGCCCGCCACTGCCGGAGTCCCGGGATCCAGGGGCGGCTTCCCTGGGAGAACGCACGGCGCGCCTCGGGCTGGTGCAACGTCACGCCGACCTCTGCCGCTGCAGGCTCGCCCCGCACTCCATGCCCCTCCCTCCCTCCTGGCCTGAGTGAGCAAGAGTCCCCGAAGAGGCTGCTCCTTTAACCCTGTCCTATCTGAGCGAAGAACAGACGCCCTCCGGCGACCTACACGCAGAGGCGGGGCCAAATCCAAAGCTGAGACCTAGGAGCTGTGAGAACAAAGAAGAGAAAGGGAAACCTCTCCCAGCAGCCTCAGAAGCAGCGGATTAAAGCTCCACAATCAACTTGATGTACCCTGCATCTGTGGAATACATGAATAGACAACACATCATCCCAAATTGAGGAGCCAGGAGTCAGTGCTGTGCCTCTGAGGTGGGAGAGCCAACTTCAGGACACTGGTCCACAAGAGACCTCCCAGCTCCACATAATATCAAACGGCGAAAATCTTCCAGAGATCTCCATCTCAACACCAGCACCCAGCTTCACTCAACGACCAGCAGGCTACAGTGCTGGACACCCTAAGCCAAACAACTAGCAAGACAGGAACACAACGCCACCCATTAGCAGAGAGGTGGCCTAAACTCATAAAAAGTCCACAGACACCCCAAAACACACCACCAGACGTGGACCTGCCCACCAGAAAGACAAGATCCAGCCTCATCCACCAGAACACAGGCACTAGTCCCCTCCACCAGGAAGCCTACACAACCCACTAAACCAACCTTAGCCACTGGGGACAGACACCAAAAACAACAGGAACTACGAACCTGCAGCCTGCAAAAAGGAGACCCCAAACACAGTAACATAAGCAAAATGAGAAGACAGAAAAACACACAGCAGGAGAAGGAGCAAGATAAAAACCCACCAGACCTAACAAATGAAGAGGTAATAGGCACTCTACCTGAAAAAGAATTCAGAATAATGATGGTAAAGATGATCCAAGATTCTATTTCCCAGATACAAAATCTTGGAAATAGAATAGACAAAATGCAAGAAACAGTTAACAAGGACCTAGAAGAACTAAAGATGAATCAAGCATCGATTAAAAACACAATACATGAAATAAAAAATACTCTAGATGGGATCAATAGCAGAATAACTGAGGCAGAAGAACGGATAAGTGAGGTGGAAGATAAAATAGTGGAAATAACTGCTGCAGAGCAAAATAAAGCAAAAAGAATGAAAAGAACAGAGGACAGTCTCAGAGACCTCTGGGACAACATTAAACGCACCAACGTTCGAATTATAGGGGTTCCAGAAGAAGAAGAGAAAAAGAAAGGGACTGAGAAAATATTTGAAGAGATTATAGTTGAAAACTTCCCTAGTATGGGAAAGGAAATAGTTAATCAAGTCCAGGAGGCACAGAGAGTCCCATACAGAATAAATCCAAGGAGAAATACGCCAAGACACATATTAATCAAACTGTCAAAAATTAAACACAAAGAAATCATATTAAAAGCAGCAAGGCAAAAACAACAAATAACACACAAGGGAATCCCCATCAGGATAACAGCTGATCTCTCAGCAGAAACTCTACAAGCCAGAAGGGAGTGGCAGGACATACTTAAAGTGATGAAGGAGAAAAACCTGCAACCAAGATTACTCTACCCAGCAAGGATGTCATTCAGATTTGATGGAGAAATTAAAACGTTTACAGACAAGCAAAAGCTGAGAGAGTTCAGCACCACCAAACCAGCTTTACAACAAATGCTAAAGGAACTTCTCTAGGCAAGAAACACAACAAAAGGAAAAGACCTACAATAATGAACCCAAAACAATTAAGAAAATGGGAATAGGAACATACATATCGATAATTACCTTAAATGTAAATGGACTAAATGCTCCCACCAAAAGACACAGAGTGGCTGAATGGATACAAAAACAAGACCCATCTATATGCTGTCTACAAGAGACCCACTTCAGACCTAGAGACACATACAGACTGAAAGTAAGGGGATGGAAAAAGATATTCCATGCAAATGGAAACCAAAAGAAAGCTGGAGTAGCAATTCTCATATCAGACAAAATAGACTTTAAAATAAGGACTACTAGAAGAGACAAAGAAGGACACTACATAATGATCAAGGGATCGATCCAAGAAGAAGATATAACAATTGTAAATATTTATGCACCCAACATAGGAGCACCTCAATACATAAGGCAAATACTAACAGCCATAAAAGGAGAAATCGACAGTAACACACTCATAGTAGGGGACTTTAACACCCCACTTTCACCAATGGACAGATCATCCAAAATGAAAATAAATAAGGAAACACAAGCTTTAAATGATACATTAAACAAGATGGACTTAATTGATATTTATAGGACATTCCATCCAAAAACAACAGAATACACATTTTTCTCAAGTGCTCATGGAACATTCTCCAGGATAGATCATATCTTGGGTCACAAATCAAGCCTTGGTAAATTTAAGAAAATTGAAATTGTATCAAGTATCTTTTCCGACCACAATGCTATGAGACTAGATATCAATTACAGGAAAAGAGCTGTAAAAAATACAAACACATGGAGGCTAAACAATACACTACTTAATAACGAAGTGATCACTGAAGAAATCAAAGAGGAAATTAAAAAATACCTAGAAACAAATGACAATGGAGACACGACGACCCAAAACCTATGGGATGCAGCAAAAGCAGTTCTAAGAGAGAAGTTTATAGCAATACAATCCCACCTTAAGAAACAGGAAACATCTCGAATAAACAACCTAACCTTGCACCTAAAGCAATTAGAGAAAGAAGAACAAAAACATCCCAAAGTTAGCAGAAGGAAAGAAATCATAAAAATCAGATCAGAAATAAATGAAAAAGAAATGAAGGAAACGATAGCAAAGATCAATAAAACTAAAAGCTGGTTCTTTGAGAAGATAAACAAAATTGATAAACCATTAGCCAGACTCATCAAGAAAAAAAGGGAGAAGACTCAAATCAATAGAATTAGAAATGAAAAAGGAGAAGTAACAACTGACACTACAGAAATACAAAAGATCATGAGAGATTACTATAAGCAACTCTATGCCAATAAAATGGACAACGTGGAAGAAATGGACAAATTCTTAGAAATGCACAACCTGCCGAGACTGAATCAGGAAGAAATAGAAAATATGAACAGACCAATCACAAGCACTGAAATTGAAACTGTGATAAAAAATCTTCCAACAAACAAAAGCCCAGGACCAGATGGCTTCACAGGCGAATTCTATCAAGCATTTAGAGAAGAGCTAACACCTGTCCTTCTGAAACTCTTCCAAAATATAGCAGAGGGAGGAACACTCCCAAACTCATTCTACGAGGCCACCATCACCTTGATACCAAAACCAGGCAAGGATGTCACAAAGAAAGAAAACTACAGGCCAATATCACTGATGAACATAGATGCAAAAATCCTCAACAAAATCCTAGCAAACAGAATCCAACAGCACATTAAAAGGATCATACACCATGATCAAGTGGGGTTTATTCCAGGAATGCAAGGATTCTTCAATATACGCAAATCAATCAACGTGATACACCATATTAACAAACTGAAGGAGAAAAACCATATGATCATCTCAATAGATGCAGAGAAAGCTTTCGACAAAATTCAACACCCATTTATGATAAAAACCCTGCAGAAAGTAGGCATAGAGGGAACTTTCCTCAACATAATAAAGGCCATATATGACAAACCCACAGCCAGCATCGTCCTCAATGGTGAAAAACTGAAACCATTTCCACTAAGATCAGGAACTAGACAAGGTTGCCCACTTTCACCACTCTTATTCAACCTAGTTTTGGAAGTTTTAGCCACAGCAATCAGAGAAGAAAAGGAAATAAAAGGAATCCAAATTGGAAAAGAAGAAGTAAAGCTGTCACTGTTTGCAGATGACATGATACTATACATAGAGAATCCTAAAGATGCTACCAGAAAACTACTAGAGTTAATCAATGAATTTGGTAAAGTTGCAGGATACAAAATTAATGCACAGAAATCTCTGGCATTCCTATATACTGATGATGAAAAATCTGAAAGAGAAATCAAGGAAACACTCCCATTTACCATTGCAACAAAAAGAATAAAATATCTAGGAATAAACCTACCTAAGGAGACAAAAGACCTGTATGCAGAAAATTATAAGACACTGATGAAAGAAATTAAAGATGATACAAATAGATGGAGAGATGTACCATGTTCTTGGATTGGAAGAATCAACATTGTGAAAATGACTCTACTACCCAAAGCAATCTACAGGTTCAATGCAATCCCTATCAAACTACCACTGGCATTTTTCACAGAACTAGAACAAAAAATTTCACAATTTGTATGGAAACACAAAAGACCCCGAATAGCCAAAGCAATCTTGAGAACGAAAAATGGAGCTGGAGGAATCAGGCTCCCTGACTTCAGACTATACTACAAAGCTACAGTAATCAAGACAGTATGGTACTGGCACAAAAACAGAAAGATAGATCAATGGAACAGGATAGAAAGCCCAGAGTTAAACCCACGGACATATGGTCACCTTATCTTTGATAAAGGAGGCAGGAATGTACAGTGGAGAAAGGACAGTCTCTTCAATAAGTGGTGCTGGGAAAACTGGATAGGGACATGTAAAAGTATGAGATTAGATCATTCCCTAACACCATACACAAAAATAAGCTCAAAATGGATTAAAGACCTAAATGTAAGGCCAGACACTATCAAACTCTTAGAGGAAAACATAGGCAGAACACTCTATGACATAAATCACAGCAAGATCCTTTTTGACCCACCTCCTAGAGAAATGGAAATAAAGACAAAAATAAACACATGGGACCTAATGAAACTTAAAAGCTTTTGCACAGCAAAGGAAATCATAAACAAGACCAAAAGACAACCCTCAGAATGGGAGAAAATATTTGCCAATGAAGCAACTGACAAAGGATTAATCTCCAAAATTTATAAGCAGCTCATGCAGCTCAATAACAAAAAAACAAACAACCCAATCCAAAAATGGGCAGAAGACCTAAATAGACATTTCTCCACAGAAGATATACAGACTGCCAACAAACACATGAAAGGATGCTCAACATCTTTACTCATTAGAGAAATGCAAATCAAAACTACAATGAGATATCATCTCACACCAGTCAGAATGGCCATCATCAAAAAATCTAGAAACAATAAATGCTGGAGAGCGTGTGGAAAAAAGGGAACACTCTTGCACTGCTGGTGGGAATGTGAATTGGTACAGCCACTATGGAGAACGGTATGGAGGTTCCTTAAAAAACTACAAATAGAACTACCATATGACCCAGCAATCCCACTACTGGGCATATACCCTGAGAAAACCATAATTCAAAAAGAGACATGTACCAAAATGTTCATAGCAGCCCTATTTACAATAGCCCGGAGATGGAAACAACCTAAGTGTCCATCATCGGATGAATGGATAAAGAAGATGTGGCACATATATACAATGGAATATTACTCAGCCATAAAAAGAAACGAAACTGAGCTATTTGTAATGAGGTGGATAGACCTAGAGTCTGTCATACAGAGTGAAGTAAGTCAGAAAGAGAAAGACAAATACTGTATGCTAACACATATATATGGAATTTAAGAAAAAAAAATGTCATGAAGAACATAGGGGTAAGACAGGAATAAAGACACAGACCTACTAGAGAATGGACTTGAGGATATGGGGAGGGGGAAGGGTAAGCTGTGACAAAGTGAAAGAGCGGCATGGACATATATACACTACCAAACGTGAGGTAAATAGCTAGTGGGAAGCAGCCGCATAGCACAGGGAGATCAGCTTGGTACTTTGTGACCGCCTGGAGGGGTGGGATAGGGAGGGTGGGAGGGAGACGCAAAAGGGAGGGGATATGGAAACATATGTATATGTATAACTGATTAAATTTGTTATAAAGCAAAAAAATAAAATAAAATAAAATTTAAAAAAAAAAAAAAAAAAAAAAAAAAAAATGAGCACAAGCAATAATGATGAGAGGACATTTTTGACCTACTCATTCTAAAAAAACAATACTTCACAAGCTTGTCATCAGAATGCTCCAGACCATTGTCATCACAATTCTCCATGCCCTTGTCAGCAGAATGCTCCCTGACCCTTGTCATCACAATGCTCCAAGCCATTGTCATCACAATGCTCCATTACCTTTGTCATCAGAATCCTCCATGACACTTCGCATCACAATGCTCCATGCCCTTGTCATCACAATGCGCCATTCCAACTTTCTTCACAATAATCCATAAAACTTATTAGAACAATGCTCCATGTCCTTGTCATCACAAAGCTCCATGCCCTTCTTATCACAATGTTCCAAGACCCCTATAATCATAATGCTCCAAGCCCCTTTACATCATTATGCTCCATGAGACTTGTCATCACAAGGTTCCATGGTTTTGTCATCACAATGCTCCAGGAACTTGTCATCACAATGCTTCACGACCTTTTCATGAAAATTTTCAATGGACCTTGTCATCATAATGCTCCAAGCCCTAAACATTACAATGCTCCTTTATATTTGTCATCACAATCCTCCATTACATTTGGCATCACAATGCTCCCTGCCATTGTCATCGCAATGGACCATGACATATGTCATCACAATGCTCCCTGACACCTGTCTTCACAATACTAAATGCCCTTGTTATCACAATGCTCCATGCCCTTGTCATCACAATGCACCATGTCAACTCTCATCACAATAATCTATGAAACTTGTCAGACCCATGCTCCATGCCACTGTCATCACAGTGCTCCTTGCCCTTGTCATCAAAATGCTCCATGACCCCTGTCATCACAATGCTTCATAACGTTTGTCATCACAACGGTCCATGCCCACGTCATCACAAGGCTCTGTTA
This sequence comes from Mesoplodon mirus, assembly GCF_964341445.2. NCBI lineage: Eukaryota > Metazoa > Chordata > Mammalia > Artiodactyla > Ziphiidae > Mesoplodon > Mesoplodon mirus. Next base: position 77,446 of record NW_028294928.1, on the reverse strand, counting down.
TTTTTGTAACCCCAATGCTCCATGAACTTTTCATCACAATGCTCTGTGACACTTGTCATCACAATGCTCCATGCCTTTGTCAGAACAATGCTCCATGACACTTGTCATCACAATGTGCCATGCGCTTTTCATCACAATGATCCACAACCTTGTCATCGCTATGCTCCTTAAACCTTGTAATCACAATGGTCCATGCACTTCTCATCCAAAAGCTCTCTCACATGAGATATCACTATGTTCCATCACTAGTCATCAGAATCTTCCCTCACCCCTGTTATCACAATGTTCCATGACCCCTGTCATCACAATGCTACATCCCCTTATCAGCACAATGTTCTATGACCACCGACAACACAATATTCCATAACCCCTGTCATCAAAATGCTCCATGACCCTTTTCATCCGAAAGCTCCATGACCCCTGGCAACACAATGATCTATAACCCTTGTCAACAAAATGTTCCATTACACTTTTCATCAAATTGCTGCATGACCCTGTCATCAAAATGCTCCCTGCCCTTCTCATCACAATGCACCACACCCTTGTCATCAAAATGCTCCATGACCTTTGTCATCACAAAGCTCCATGACCCTCGGCATCACAATGCTCCATGCCATTGTCATCACAATGGCCCATTACATATGTCATCACAATGCTCCCTGACACCTGTCTTCACAATACTGCATGACCTGCTCATCACAATGCTCCATGCCCTTGTCATCACAATGCGCCATTCCAACTGTCATCGCAATAATCCATGAAACTTATTAGAGTAATGCTCCATGCCCTTGTAATCACAATGCTCCATGCCCTTGTTATCACAATGCTCCATGACCCTTGTCATCACAATGCCCCATGACTCCAGTCATCACAATGCTTCATGACCTTTGTCATCACAATGGTCCATGCCCTCGTCATCAACAGTCTCTGTGACATTTTTAACCACAATGCTCCATGAAATTTTCATCACAATGCTCTTTGACCCTTGTCATCACAGAGCTCCATGCGCTTGTCAGCACAATGCTCCATCACACATGTATTCAAAATGCACCATGCGCTTGTCATCACAGTGCTCCACAATCTTGTCATCACAATGCTCCATAAACCTTGTCATCACAATGATCCATGCTCTTCTCATCAAAATGCTCTCTCACCACTGATATCACAATGTTACATCACTATTCGACACAGTACTCCCTCACCCCTGTCATCACAATGTTCCATGACTCCTCTCATCACAATGCTATATGCACTTATCATCAGAATGTTCGATGACACCTGACATCACAATGTTCCATAACCCGTGTCATCAAAAGGTTCCTTGACACTTTTCATCAAATTGCTCCATGACCCTGTCATCACAATGCTCCCTGCACTTCTCATCACAATGCACAACGCAGTTGTCATCAAAATGCTCCATGACCCTTGTCATCACAAATATCCATGACCCTTGGCATCACATTGCTCCATGCCCTTGTCATCACTAAGCTCCATGACACATGTCATCAGAATGCTCCATGGCCTTCTCATCACAATGCTCCATGACCTTTGTCATCACAATGCTCAATACACTTGTCATCAATATGCTCCCTGACACTTGTTGTCTGTATGCTCCTTGAACCCTGTCATGACAAGGCTCCATGCATTTTTCATCACAATGTTCCATGCCCTTTTCATCACAATGCTCCAAGACCCCTGTAATCTCAGTGATCCAAGCGCTTGTGACCACAAAGCTCAATGACGCATGTCTTCAGAATTCTCCTTGGCTTTCTCTTCACAATGCTCCATGCCCTTGTCATCACAATGTTCCAAGACCCCTGTAATCACAATTGTCCATGCCCCTTTTCATCAGTATGCTATATGAGACTTGTCATCACAAGGCTCCATGGTTTTCTCATCACAATGCTCCAGGACCTTGTCATCACAATGCTTCACGACCTTGTCATGAAAATTCTCAATGGCCCTTGTCATCAGAGTGCTAGAAGCCCTAGTCATCACAATGCCCCATTTTATTTTTCATCACAATCCTCCATTACATTTGGCATCACAATTTTCCATTCTATTTTCTTCCAGTGGACCATGACATATGTCATCACAATGCTCCCTGACACCTGTCTTCACAATACTCCATGACCTTCTCATCACCATGATCCATGCCCTTGTCATCACAATGCACCATGTCCACTGTCATCACAATAACCTCTGAAAATTGTCACCACAACGCTCCATGTCCCTGTCATCACAATTCTCCATGACCCCTGTCATCACAATGCTCCGTGACTCCAGTCATCACAGTGCTTCATAAATTTTGTCATCAGAATGGTCCATGCCCGCGTCATCACAAGGCTCTGTGACATTTGTAACCACTATGCTCCATGAACTTTTCATCACAATGCTCCGTGACCCTTGTCATCACAATGCTCCATGCCTTTATCAGAACAATGTTCCATGACCCATGTCATCACAATGTGTCACGCGCTTTTCATCACAATGATCCACAACCTTGTCATCGCTGTGCACCATAAATCTTGTATTCACAGTGCTCCATGCACTTCTCATCCAAATGCTCTCTCACCTGAGATATCACAATGTTCCATCACTAGTCATCACAATCCTCCCTCAACCCTGTAATCAAAAGGTTCCATGACCCCTGACATCACAATATTCCATAACCACTGTCATCAAAATGCTCCATGACACTTTTCAGCCCAAAGCTCCATGACCCTTGGCATCACAATGTTCTGTAACGCCTGTCATCAAAATGTTACATTACACTTTTCATCAAATTGCTGCATGACCCTGTCATCAAAATGCTCCCTCTCCTTCTCATGAAAATGCACCACACGCTTGTCATCAAAATGTTCCATGACCTTTGTCATCACAAAGCCCCACGACCCTTGGCATCACAATGCTCCATGTCATTGTCATCACAGTGCTCCATGAACCCTCTCATCCCATTGCTCCATGCCCTTTTCATCACAAAGCTCCATGACACTTGTCATCACAATGCTCGATGCCCTTCTAATCAAAATGCTCCATGCACTTTTCATTACAATCCTCCATGACCCATGTATCACAGTGTTCCGTGCCCTTGTCATCACAATGCTCCATGCCCACTCTCATCACAATAATCCATGAAGCCTTTCAGGCAAATGCTCAATGCCCTTCTCATCACAATGCTCCATTACATCTGTCATAACAATGCTCCATGACACCTGTCATCACAATGTTCCACGGCCTTATCATCACAAGGCTCCATGACCCTTGTCATCACAAAGCTCCAAGACCCATGTAATCACAATGCTCCATGCCCCTTTCATCACAAAGCTCCATGACACATGTCATCAGAATGTTCCATGGCCTTCTCATCACAATGCTCCATGCCCTTGTCATCACAATGCTCCAAGACCCCTGTAATCAAAATGTTCCATGCCCCTTTGCATCTCAATGCTCCATGAACCCTGTCATCACAATGCACCATGCCCATCATCATAATGCTTCAGGCTATTGTCATCACAATGAAATCAAAATTATCCATGACCTCTGTCATCATAATGCTCCAAATCCTTGTGATCACAATGTTCCATAAAACTTATCATCACAAATCCCCATGACGCTCATCATCACAATTATCCATGGTATTCTCATCACAATGCTCCATGAACTTTGTCATCACAATGCTCAATACACTTGTCATCACAATGCTCCCTCACACTTGTCGTCAGTATGCTCCTTGAACCCTGTCATGAAAAGGCTCCATGCCATTTTCATCACAATGATCCGTGCCCTTTTCATCACAATGCTCCAAGATCACTGTAATAACAATGCTCCATGTCCTTGTCATCACAAAACTCCATGAAGCATATCATCAGAATGCTCCATGGCCTTCTCATCCCAATGCTCCATGCCCTAGTCATCACAATGCTCCAAGACCCCTGTAATCACAATGCTCCATGCCCCTTTTCATGAGAATGCTCCGTGAGATTTGTCATCACAGGTCTCCATGGTCATCTCATCACAATGCTCCAGGACCTTGTCATCACCATTCTCCATTCCCTTGTCATCACAATGCTCCATGAACACTGTCATCACAATAATCCATTAACATATTCAGCCCAATGCTCCACGACCTACACATCACAATGCTCCATGGCCAATATCATCACAATGCTCCATGACCACTGTCATCACAACACTCCATGACTCCTGACAACACAATGATCCGGGACTCTTGTCATCACAATGCTCCATTCCCTACACATCACTATGCTCCATGACCCCTGTCATCACAACACTCCATGAACATTTTCAGACCAGTGCTCCATGACCCTTGTCATCACAATGATCCATGCCCTTGTCATCCCAATGCTCCATGACCCCTGTATTCACAATGCTCCATGACGCTTGTCATCACAATGCTCCATGCCTTTGTCAGCAAAATGCTACATGACCTTGTCATTACAATGCTCTATGTGCTTGTCATCACAATACTCCATTTCCATTGTCATCACAATCCTCCATGAATCTTGGGATCACATTGCTTCATGCCCTTGTCATCACAATGCTCCATGCTCCTTGAAATCAAAATGATCCATGACCTCTGTCATCACAATGCTCCAGACCCTTGTGATCACAATGTTCCATAACACTTGTCACCACAACGCTCAATGATGCCTGTCATCACAATACTCCATGCCCTTTTCATCAAAATGCTCCATGACCTTTGTCATCACAATTCTCAATACAATTGTCATCACAATGCTTCCTGACACTTGTCGTCAGAATGCTCCTTGAACCCTGTCACAAATACGCTCCATGACTTTTTCATCACAATGCCCCATGTCGTTTTCATCACAATGCTCCATGACAATGTCATCAAAATACTCCACAAGCTTATCATCAGAAAGCTCCATGACCCTTGTAATCACAATTCTCCATGCACTTGTCAACACAATGCTCCCTGACCCTTGTCATCACAATGCTCCAAGCCATTGTCATCACAATGCTCCATTACCTTTGTCATCACAATGCTCCATGACACTTGGCATCACAATGCTCCATGCCATTGTCATCACAATGGGCCATTACATATGTCATCACAATGCTTCCTGACACCTCTCTTCACAATACTGCATGACCTGGTCATCACAATGCTCCAAGACCCATGTAATCACAATGCACCATTCCAACTGTCATCGCAATAATCCATGCAACTTATTAGACCAATGTTCCATGCCCTTGTCATCACAATGCTCGATGCCCTTGTTATCACAATGTTCCAAGAACCCTGTAATCAGAATTCTCCTTGCACCTTTCATCAGTATGCTCCATGAGACTTGTCATCACAAGGCTCCATGGTTTTCTCATCACAGTGTTCCAGGACCTTGTCATGAAAATGCTTCACTACCTTTTCATGAAAATTCTCAATGGCCCTTGTCATCATAATGCTCCAAGTCCTAGTCATCACAATGCTCCATTATATTTGTCATCACAATCCTCCATTACATTTGGCATCACAATGCTCCCTGCCATTGTCATCGCAATGGACCATGACATATGTCATCACAATGCTCTCTGACAACTCTCTTCAAAATACTCCATGACCTTCTCATCACAATGCTCCATGCCCTGGTCATCACAATGCACCATGTCCACTGTCATCACAATAATCTCTGAAAAGTGTCACCACAACGCTCCATGTCCCTGTCATCACAATGCTCCATGACCCCTGTCATCTCAATGCTCCGTGACTCCAATCATCACAATGATTCATAACGTTTGTCATCACAACGGTCCATGCCTGCATCATCACAAGGCTCTGTGACCTTTGTAACCATAATGCTCCATGAAATTTTCATCACAATGCTCCGTGACCCTTGTCATCACAATGCTCCATGCTTTTGTCAGAACAATGTTCCATGACCCTTGTCATCACAATGTGCCACGCGTTTTTCATCACAGTGATCCACAACCTTGTCATCACTATGCTCCATAAATCTTGTATTCGCAATGCTCCATGCACTTCTCATCCAAATGCTCTCTCACCTGAGATATCACAATGTTCCATCACTAGTCATCACAATCCTCCCTCAACCCTGTAATCAAAATGTTCCTTGACCCCTGACATCACAATATTCCATAACCACTGTCATCAAAATGCTCCATGACACTTTTCAGCCCAAAGCTCCTTGACCCATGGCATCACAATGTTCTGTAACACCTGTCATCAAAATGTTACATTACACTTTTCATCAAATTGCTGCATGACCCTGTCATCAAAATGCTCCCTCTCCTTCTCATCACAATGCACCACACGCTTGTCATCAAAATGCTCCATGACCTTTGCCATCACAAAGCTCCATGACCCTTGGCATCACAATGCTCCATATCATTGTCATTAAAATGCTCCATGAAACCTCTCATCCCATTGCTCCATGCCCTTGTCATCACAAAGCTCCATGACACATGTCATCACAATGCTCGATGCCCTTCTCATCAAAATGCTCCATGCCCTTTTCATCACAATCCTCCATGACCCATGTATCACAGTGTTCCGTGCCCTTGTCATCACAGTGCTCCATGCCCACTCTCATCACAATAATCCATGAAATATTTCAGGCCAATGCTCAATGCCCTTCTCATCAGAATGCCCCATTACCTCTGTCATAACAATGCTGATTACCCCTGCCAACACAAAGTTCCACGGCCTTGTCATCACAAGGCTCCATGACCCTTGTCATCACAATGCTCCAAGACCCCTGTAATCACAATGCTCCATGCCCTTTTCGTCACAAAGCTCCATGACACATGTCATCAGAATGTTCCATGGCCTTCTCATCACAATGCTCCATGCCCTTGTCATCACAATGCTCCAAGACCACTGTAATCAAAATGCTCCATGCCCATTTGCATCTCAATGCTCCATGAACACTGTCATCACAATGCACCATGCCCATCATCATAATGCTTCAGGCTATTGTCATCACAATGAAATCAAAATTATCCATGACCTCTGTCATCACAATGCTCCAAACCCTTGTGATCACAATGTTCCATAACACTTGTCATCACAACGCTCCATGATGCCTTTCATCACAATACTCCATGCCCTTTTTATCACAATGCTCAATGACATTTGTCATCACAATTCTCAATATACATGTCATCACAGTGCTCCCTGACATTGTCATCAGAATGATCCTTGATCCCTGTCACGAAAAGGCTCCATGCCTTTTCAACACAATGCCCCATGCCATTTTCATCACAATGCTCCATGCCATTGTCACCAAAATACTCCACAATCTTGTCATCAGAATGCTCCATGACCCTTGTCATCACAATGCTCCATGTGCTTGTCAGCACAATGCTCCCTGACACAGGTCATCACAATGCACCATGTGCTTGTCATCAGAGTGCTCTACAATTTTGTCATCACAATGCTCCATAAACATTGTCATCACAAATATCCATGACCCTTGGCATCACAGTGCTCCATGTCATTGTCATCACAGTGCTCCATGAACGCTCTCATCACATTGCTCCATGCCCTTGTCTTCACAAAGCTCCATGTCACATGTCATTAGAATGCTCCATGACCCTTCTCATCACAACACTCCAAGAACCCTGTAATCACATTGCTCCATGCCCCTTTTCATCTCAATGTTCCATGAACCCTGTCATCACAATGCACCATGACCGTCATCATAAGGCTTCATGCTATTTTCATCACAATGAAATGAAAATGCTCCATGACCTCTGTCATAACAATGCTCCATACCCTTGTGATCACAATATTCCATATCACTTGTCATCACAATGACCCATGACGCTCGTCATCACTATTATCCATGGTCTTCTTATCACAATGTTCCATGACCTTTGTCATCACAATGCTCAATACACTTGTCATCAAAATGCTCCCTGACACTTGTTGTCTGTATGTTCCTTGAACCCTATCATGACAAGGCTCCATGCCTTTTTCATCACAATGATCCATGGCCTTTTCATCACAATGCTCCAAGACCCATTTAATCACAATGCTCCATGCTCTTGTCATCACAAAGCTCAATGACGCATGCCATCAGAATGCTCCTTGGTCTTCTCCTCACAATGTTCCATGCCCTTGTCATCACAATGTTCCATGACCCCTGTAACCACAATGCTCCATGCCCCTTTTCATCAGTATGCTCATGAGACTTGTCATCACAAGGCTCCATAGTTTTGTCATCACAACGCTCAAGGATCTTGTCAGCACAATGCTTCACGACTTTGTCATGAAAATTCTCATTGTCCCTTGTCATCATAATGCCCCAAGCCCTAATAATCACAATGCTCCATTATATTTGTCATCACAATCCTCCATTACATATGGCATCTCAATGCTCCATGCCATTGTCATCGCAATGGTCCATGACATATGTCAACACAATGTTCCCTGACATCTGTCTTCACAATACTCCATGACCTTCTCATCACAATGCTCCATGCCCTTGTCATCACAATGCACCATGCCCACTGTCATCACAATAATCTATGAAATTTGTCAGACCAATGCTCCATTCCCTGTCATCACAATACTCCATGCCCTTGTCATCACAAAGCTCCATGACCCCTGTCATCACAATGCTCCGTGACTCCAGTCATCACAGTGCTTTATAACGTTTGTCATCACAATGGTCCATGCCCGCATCATCACAAGGCTCTGTGACATTTGTAACCACAATGCTCCATGAACTATTCATCACCATTCACTGTGACCATTGTCATCACAATGCTCCATTTCTTTGTGAGAACAATGCTCCATGACCATTGTCATCACAATGTGCCACGCACATTGCATCACAACGGTCCACAACCTTATCATTGCAATGCTCCATAAACTTTGTTATCACAATGGTCCATGCACATCTCATCAAAATGCTCTCTCACCAGAGATATCACAATGTTCCATCATTAGTCATCACAATACTCCCTCACCCCTGTAATCACAATGTTCCATGACCCTGTCATCACAATGCTACATCCTCTTATCATCACAATGTTCCATGACCCCTGACATAACAATGTTCCATAACCCCTGTCATCAAAATGCTCCATGACCCGTTTCATCCCAAAGTTCCAAGAACCCTGACATAACAATGTTCTATAACCCCTGCCATTAAAATGTTCCATTCCTCTTTTCATCAAATTGCTGCATGCACCTGTCATCAAAATGCGCCCTGCACTTCTCATCACAATGCACCATTCCCTTGTCATCAAAATGCTCCTTGACTTGTCATCACAAAGCGCCATGACCCTTGGCATCACAATGCTCCATGTCATTGTCATCACAATGCTCCATGAACCCTCTCATCACATTGCTTCTTGCCCTTGTCATCACAAAGCTCCATGACACTTGTCATCACAATGCTCGATGCCCTTCTCATCACAATGCTCCATGCCCTAGTCATTAAAATCCTGCATGACCCATGTATCACAGTGTTCCGTGCCCTTGTCATCACAATGCTCCATGCCCAGTCTCATCACAATAATCCATAAAATATTTCAGACCAATATTCCATGCCCTTCTCATCACAATGCTCCATTACCACTGTCATAATAATGCTCCATGACCCCTGTCATCACAGTGTTCCACGGCCTAGTCATCACAAGGCTCCGTGACACTTGTCATCACAGTGCTCCAAGACCCCTGTAATCACAATGCTCCATGCCCTTGTCATCACAAAGCTCCATGACACATTTCATCAGTATGTTCCATGGTCTTCTCATCAAAATACTCCATGCACTTTTCATTACAGTGCTCCAAGACCCCTGTAATCACAAAGCTCCATGCCCCTTTTCATCAGTATGCTCCATGAGACTTGTCATCACAAAGCTCTTTGATCCTTGTCATCACAATGCTCTATGCCTTTCTCAGCACAATGCTCCATGACCCTTGTCATCACAATGCTCCATGCGTTTCTCATCATGATGCTCCATGACACATGTCATCACAATGCACCATGCGCTTGTCATCACAGTGCTCCACAATCTTGTCATCACAATGCTCCATAAACCTTGTATTCGCAATGCTCCATGCACTTCTCATCAAAATGCTCTCTCACCACAGATATCCCAAAGTTACATCACTATTCATCACAATACACCCTCACCCTTGTTATCACAATGTTCCATGACTCCTGTCATCACGATGCTACATGCACTTATCATCAAAATATTCGATGACCCCTGACATCACAATGCTCCATAACCCCTTTCATCAAAATGCTCCATGACCCTTTTCATCATAATGCTCCATGACCCCTGTCATCACAATGTTCCATAAACCCTGTCATCATAATGTTCCATGAAACTTTTCATCAAATTGCTCCATGACCCTGTCATCACAATACTCCATGCACTTCTCATCACAATGCACAACGCCCTTGTCATCACAATGCTCCATGAACACTCTCATCACATTGCTCCATGCCATTGTCATCACAAAGCTCCATGACACATGTCATCAGAATCCTCCATGGCCTTCTCATCACAATGCTCCATGCCCTTGCCGTCACAGTGCTCCATTCCCCCTGTGATAACAATGCTCCATGACCCCTGCCATCACGATGTTCCGTGTACTTGTCATCACAAGGCTCCATGACCCTTCTCATCACAATGCTCCAAGACCGCTGTCATCACAGTGCACCATGCCCATCATCATAATGCTTCATGATACTGTCATCACAATGAAATCAAAATGCTCCAAGACATCAGTCATAACAATGCTCCAAACCCTTGTGATCACAATGTTCCATAACACTTGTCCTCACAGTGCCCCATGATGCTCGTCATCACAATTATCCATGGTCTTCTCATGACAATGCTCCATGACCTTTGTCATCACAATGCTCAATACACTTGTCATCAAAATGCTCCCTGACACTTGTGGTCTGTATGCTCATTGAACCCTGTCATGACAGGGCTCCATGGCTTTTTCATCAAAATGATCCATCCCCTTTCATCACAATGCACCAAGACCCCTTTAAACACAATGCTCCATGCCCTTGTCATCACAAAGCTCAATGAATCATGTCTTCAGAATGCTCCTTGGCCTTTTCCTCACAATGCTCCATGCCCATGTCATCACAATGTTCCAAGACCCCTGTAATCACAATGCTCCATGCCCCTTTTCATCACTATGCTCCATGAGATTTGTCATAACAACTCTCTATGGATTTCTCATCACAGTGCTCTAGGACATTTTCATAACAATGCTTCACGACCTTGTTTTGAAAATTCTCAACGGCCCTTGTCATCATAAAGCTCCAAGCCCTAGTCATCACAATGCTCCATTATATTTGTCATCAAAATCCTCCATTCCATTTGGCATCACAATGCTCCCTGCCATTGTCATTTCAATGGACCATGACATATGTCATCACAATGCTCCCTGACACCTGTCTTCACAATACTCCATGAACTTCTCATCACAATAATCCATGCCCTTGTCATCACAATGCACCATGTCCACTGTCATCACAATAATCTATGAAACTTGTCAGAACAATGCTCCATGCCCCTCTCACCACAATGCTCCATGCCCTTGTCATCACAATGCTCCATGACCCCTGTATTCACAATGCTCCGTGATGCTTGTCATCACAGTGGTCCATGACACCTGTCATCACAATGCTCCATGCCCTTTTTATCACATTGTTCCATGACCCCTGTCATTACTATGCTCCGTGACTTCATTCATCACAATGCTTCATGACCTTTGTCATCTCAATGGTCCATGCCCTTGTGATCAACAGTCTCTGTGACCATTTTAACCACAATGCTCCATGAACTTTTCATCACAATTCTCTTTGACCCTTGTCATCACAATCCAGTCTGCCTTTCTCAGGACAAAGCTCCATGACACTTGTCATTACAATGCTCCATGTGCTTGTCAGCACAATGTTCCATGACACATGTCATCAAAATGCACCATGCGCTTGTCATCACAGTGCTCCACAAACTTGTCATCACAGTGCTCCATAAAACTTGTCATCACAATGCTCCATGCCCTTCTCATCAAAATGCTCTCTCACCACTGATATCACAACGTTATATCACTATTCGTCACAATACTCCCTCACCTCTCTTATCACAATGATCCATGACTCCTGTCATCACAATTGTACATGCACATATCATCACAATGTTCCATGACCCCTGACATCACAATGTTCCATAACCCCTGTCATCAAAATGCTCCCAAAACCTTTTCATCAAAATGCTCCATGACCCCTGGCATCACAATGTTCAATAACCCCTGTCATCTAAAAGTTCCATGACACATTTCATCCAATTGCTCCATGACCCTGTCATCACAATGCTCCCTGCCCTTCTCATCACAATGCACAACGCCCTTGTCATCAAAATCCTCCATGACCTTTGTCATCACCAAGATCCATGACTCTTGGCATCACAATGCTCCATGTCATTGTCATCACAATGCTCCATGATCGCATTCATCACATTGCTCAATGCCATTGTCATCACAAAGCTCCATGACACATGTCATCAGAATGCTCCATGGCCTTCTCATCGCAATCCTCCATGCCATTGCCATCACAATGTTCCATTACCCCTGTCATAACAATGCTCCATGACCCCTGCCATCACGATGTTCCATGGCTTTGTCATCACAAGGCTCCATGACCCTTCTCATCACAATGCTCCAAGACCCGGTAATCACAATGTTCCATGACCCCTGTCATCACAATGCTACATCCCCTTATCAGCACAATGTTCCATGACACCTGACATCACAATGTTCCAAAACCCCTGTCATCAAAATGCTCCATGACACTTTTCATCCCAATGCTCCATGACCCCTGACATCACAATGTTCTATAACCCCTGTCATCAAAATATTCCATTACAATTTTCATCAAATTGCTGCATGACACTGTCATCAAAATGCTTCCTGGCCTTCTCATCACAATGCACCACGCCCTTGTCATCAAAATGCTCCGTGACTTTTGTCATCACAAATCTCCTTGACCCTTGACATCACAATGTTCCATGTCATTGTCATCACAATGCTCCATGAACCTTCTCATCACATTTCTCCATGACCTTGTCATCACAAAGCTCCATGACACAAGTCATCACAATGCTCGATGCCCTTCTCATTACTATGCTCCATGCCCTTGTCATTACAATCCTCTATGACCATTGTATCACAGTGTTCCGTGCTCTTGTCATCACAATGCTCCATGTCCACTCTCATCACAATAATCCATGAAACATTTCACACCAATGCTTCCTGTCCTTCTCATCACAATGCTCCATTACACCTGTCATAACAATGTTCCATGACCCCTGCCTTCACAAATTTCCACGGCCTTGTCATTCACAAGGCTCCATGACACTTGTCATCACAATGTTCCAAGACCCATGTAATCACAATGCTCCATGCCCTTGTCATCACAAAGCTCCATGACGCATGTCATTAGAATGTTCCATGGACTTCTCATCACAATGCTCCAAGACACTTTTTATCACAATTCTCCATGCCCCTTTTCATCTCAAAGCTCCATGAATCCTATCATCACAATGCACCATGCCCATTATCATAATGCTTCAGGCTATTTTCCTCACAATGAAATCAAAATGCTCCATGACCTCTGTCATCACAATGCTCCAAACCGTTGGGATCACAATGTTCCATAACACTTCTCATCACAACACCCCATGATGCTCATAATCACAATTATCCATGGTCTTCTCATCACTATGCTCCATAACCTTTGTCATCACAATGCTCCCTGACACTTGTCGTCAGTATGCTCCTTGAACACTGTCATTACAGGGCTCCATGCCTTTTTCATCACAATGCTCCATGCCCTTTTCATCACAATGCTCAAAGACAACTGTAATCACAATGTTCCATGCACTTGTCATCACAGTGCTCCATGACGCATTCATCAGAATGCTTCATGGCCTTCTCTTCACAATGCTCCATGCCCTTGTCATCACAATGCTCCAAGACCCCTGTAAACACAATGCTCCATGCCGCTTGTCATTATAGCGCTCCATGACGCTCGTCATCACAATTATCCATGGTCTTCTCATCACAGTGCTCCACGGTCTTGCCATCACAATGCTCCATGCCCTGGTCATCACAATGCTCTATGTTCCCTTTCATCACAATTCTCCACGTTCTTGGCATCACTATGTTCCATGACACTTCCCATCACAGTGTTAAATGCTTTGTCATCACAATACTGCACAAGCTTGTCATCAGAATACTCCATGACCCTTGTCATCACAATGATCCATGACCCCTGTCATCACAATGCTCCATGAGACCTATCATCACAATGCTCCATGCCCCTTGTCATTACAGTGCTCCATGATGCTCGTCACCAGAATTATCCATGGTCTTCTCATCACAGTGCTCCACGGTCTTGCCATAACAATGCTCCATGCCCTGGTCATCACAATGCTCCATGTCCCTTGTCATCACAATTCTTCACGTCCTTGTCATCACAATGCATCATGACAGTTCTCATCCCCATGTTACATGCTCTTGTCATCACAATTCTCCATGCACTTGTCATCGCAATGTCCCATGACCCCTGTCATAGCAAGCTCCATGCCTTTGTCATCACAATGCTTCACGACCTTTCCATCAAAATTCTCAAAGGCCGTTGTCATCACAATGCTCCATGCCCTTGTCATCACAATGCTCCATGGCCCTTGTCATCACAATGCTCCAAGCCCTTGTCATCACAATGCTCCATTACCTTTGTCATCACAATCCTCTATAACACTCGGCATCACAATGCTCCATGCCATTGTCATCACAATGGAACGTGAAATATGCCATCACAATGCTCCCTGACACCTGTCTTCACAATAATCCATGACCTTGTCATCACAATGCTCCATGCCCTTGTCATCACAATGTGCCATGCCCACTGTCAACACAATTATCCATGAAACTTGTCAGACCAATGCTCCATGCTCCTGTCATCACAATGCTACATGACCCCAGTCATCACAATGCTCTGTGTGTCCCGTCATCACAAGACTCCATGACCTGTGTCACCACAAAAGTCAATGCCCTCATCATCACAAGGCTCTGTGAAATTTGTCACCACAATGCTCCATGAACTTTTCATCAAAATGCTCTATGTCATTGTCATCACAATGCTCCATGAACGCTCTCATCACATTGCTCCATTAACTTGTCATCACAAAGCTCCATGACGCATGTCATCAGAATGCTCTATAGCCTTCTCATCACATTGCTCCATGCCCTAGTCATCACATTGCTCCAAGAACCCTGTAATCACAATGCTCCATGCCCCTTTAAATCACAATGCTCCATGAGATTTGTCATCAAAAGTCTCCATGGTCTTTTCATCACAATGCTCCAGGACCTTGTCATCACCATACTCCATTCCCTTGTCATCATACTGCTCCATGACCACTGTCATCACAACACTCCATGACACCTGAGAACACAATGATCCTTGACACTTGTCATCACAATTCTCCATTCCCTAGTCATCACAATGCTGCATGACCCGTGACATCACAACACTCCATGAACATTTTCAGCACAGGGCTCCATGACCCTTGTCATCAAAATATTCCATGCCCTTGTCATCCCAATGGTCCATGACCCCTATATTCACAAAGCTCCGTGACGCTTGTCATCACAGTGCTCCATGACACATGTCATCACAATGCTCCATGCCATTGTCAGCAAAAAGCTACATGACCTTGTCATTACAATGCTCTATGCGCTTGTCATCACAATACTCCATTTCCATTGTCATCAAAATCCTCCATGAACATTGGGATCACATTGCTTCATGCCCTTGTCATTACAATGCTCCATGCTCCTTGAAATCAAAATGATCCATGACCTCTCTCATCACAATGCTCCAAAACCTTGTGATCACAGTGTTCCATAACACTTGTCATCAAAATGCTCCATGATGCGTGTCATCAAAATACACCATGCCCTTTTCATCACTATGCTCCATGCCATTGTCATCAAAATACTCCACAAGCTTATCATCAGAATGCTCCATGACCCTTGTCATCACAATTCCCATGCACTTTTCAGCACAATGCTCCCTGTCCCTTGTCATCACAGTGTTCCAAGCCATTGTCATCACAATGCTCCATTACCTTTGTCATCAGAATCCTCCATGACACTAGGCCTCACAATGCTCCATGCCATTGTCATCGCAATGGGCCATTACATATGTCATCACAATGCTCCCTGACAACTCTCTTCACAATATTGCATGACCTGGTCATCACAATGCTCCATGCCCTTGTCATCACAATGCACCATTCCAACAGTCATCGCAATAATACATGAAACATATTAGACCAATGATCCATGCCCTTGACATCACAATGCTCCATTACCACTTTCATAACAATGCTCCATGACCCCTGCCATCACGATGTTCCATGGCCTTGTCATCACAAAGCTCCATGACCCTTCTCATCACAATGCTCCAAGAACCCTGTAATCACAATGCTCCATGCCACTTTTCATCTCAATGATCCATGAATCCTGTCATCACAATGCACCATGCCCATCATCATAATGCTTCATGCTATTGTCATCACAATGAAATCAAAATGCTCCATGACCTCTGTCACAACAATGTTCCAAACCCTTGTGATCACAGTATTCCATAACACTTGTCATCACAATGCCCCATGACGCTCGTCATCAGAATTATCAATGGTCTTCTCATCACAGTGCTCCATGACCTTTGTCATCACAGTGCTCAATACACTTGTCATCAAAATGCTCCCTGACACTTGTTGTCTGTATGCTCCTTGAATCCTGTCATGACAAGGCTCCATGCCTTTTTCATCACAATGATCGATGTCCTTTTCTTCACAATGCTCCAAGAACCATGTAATCTCAATGCTGTATGCTCTTGTCATCAGAAATCTCAATGATATATGCCATCAGAATGCTCCTTGTTCTTCTCCTCACAATGCTCCATGCCCTTGTCATCACAATGTTCCAAGACACCTGTAATCACAATGCTCCATGCCCTTGTCATCAAAAAACTCCAGGACGCATGTCATCAGAATGCTCCATGGCATCTCATCACAATGCTCCATGCCCTAGTTATCACAGTGCTCCAAGACCCCTGTAATCACAATGTTCCATCCCCCTTTTCATCAGAATTCTCCATGAGACTTGTATTCACAACTCTCCATGGTCTTCTCATCACAATGATCCAGGACCTTGTCATCACCATGCTCCATTCCCTTGTCATCAATATGCTCCATGACCCCTGTCATCACAATAATCCATGAACAATTTCAGACCAATGCTCCACGACCTACTCATCAGAATGCTCCATGTCCAATATCATCACAATGCTCCATGACCACTGTCATCACAACACTCCATGAACATTTTCAGCCCAGTGCTCCATGACCCTTGTCATCACAATGATCCATGCCCTTGTCATCCCAATGCTCCATGACCCCTGTATTCACAATGCTCCGTGACGCTTGTCATCACAGTGCTCCATGACACATGTCATCACAATGCTCCATGCCTTTGTCAGCAAAATGCTACATGACCGTATCATTACAATGCTCTATGTGCTTGTCATCACAATACTCCATTACGATTGTCATCACAATCCTCCATGAACCTTGGGATCACATTGCTTCATGCCCTTGTAATCACAATGTTCCATGCTCCTTGAAATCAAAATGATCCATGACCTCTGTCATCACAATGCTCCAAACACTTGTGATCAAAATGTTCCATAACACTTGTCATCACAACGCTCCATGATGACTGTCATCACAATACTCCATGCACTTTTCATCACAATGCTCCGTGACCTATGTCATCACAATTCTCAATACACTTGTCATCACAATGCTCCCTGACATTGTCATCAGAATGCTCCTTGAACCCTGTCACGAAAAGGCTCCATGCCTTGTTCATCACAATGCCCCATGCCGTTTTCATCACAATGCTCCACGCCACTGTCATCAAAATACTCCACAAGCTTGTCATGAGAATGCTCCATGACCCTTGTCATCACAATTCTCCATGCAATTGTCAGCACAATGCTCCCTGACCCTTGTCATCTCAATGCTCCAAGCCATTGTCATCAAAATGCACCATTACCTTTGTCATCAGAATCCTCCATGACACTTGGCATCACAATGATACATGCCATTGTCATCACAATGGGCCATTACATATGTCAACACAATGCTCCCTGACACCAGTCTTCACAATACTGCATGACCTGGTCATCACAATGCTCCATGCCCTTGTCACCACAATGCACCATTCCAACAGTCATCGCAATAATCCAAGAAACTTATTAGACCAATGCTCCATGCCCTTGTCATCACAATGCTCCATGACCCATGCCATCACAATGCTCCATGAACTTTTCATCACAATGCTCTTTGATGCTTGTCATCACAATTCTCTATGCCTTTCTCAGCACAATGCTCCATGACCCTTGTCATCACAATGCTCCATGTGCTTGTCAGCACGATGCTCCCTGACACATGTCATCAAAATGCACATTGCGCTTGTCATCACAGTGCTTCCCAATCTTGTCATCACAATGCTCCATAAACTTTGTCATCACAATGCTCCATGCACTACTCATCAAAATGCTCTCTCACCACAGATATCACAATGTTACATCACTATTCGTCACAATACTCCCTCATCCCTGTTATCACAGTGTTCCATGACTCCTGTCATCAAAATGCTACATGCACTTATCATCACAATGTTCAATGACCCCTGATATCACAATGCTCGATAACCCCTGTCATCAAAATGCTCCATGACGCTTTTCATCAAAATGCTCCATGACCCCTGACATCACAATGTTCCATAACCCCTGTCATCAAAATGTTCCATGACACTTTTCATCAGATTGCTCCATGACCGTCATCACAATGCTCCTTGCCCTTCTCATCACAATGCACAACGCCCTTGTCATCAAAATGCTCCATGACCTTTGTCATCAGAAAGATCCATGGCCCTTGGCATCACAATGCTCCATGTCATTGTCATCACAGTGCTCCATGAACGCTCTCATCAAATTGCTCCATGCCCTTGTCATCACAAAGCTCCATGACACATGTCATCAGAATGCTCCATGGCCTTCTCATCACAATGTTCTATGCGCTTGCCATCACAATGCTCCATTACCCCTGTCATAACAATCCTCCATGACACCTGCCATCACGATGTTCCGTGGCCTTGTCATCACAAGGCTCCATGACCCTTCTCATCACCATGCTCCAAGACCCCTGTAATCACAATGCTCCATGCCCCTTTTCATCTCAATGATCCATGAACCCTGTCATCACAATGCACCATGCCCATCATCATAATGCTTCATGCTATTGTCATCACAATGAAATCAAAATGCTCCATGACCTCAGTCATAACAATGCTCCAAACCCTTGTGATCACAATATTCCATAACACTTGTCATCACAGTGTCCCATGACACTCGTCATCACAATTATCCAAGGTCTTCTCATCACAGTGCTCCATGACCATTGCCATCACAATGCTCAATACACTTGTCATCAAAATGCTCCCTGACACTTGTTGTCTGTATGCTCCTTGAACCCTGTCATGACAAGGCTCCATGCCTTTTTCATCACAATGATCCATGCCCTTTTCTTCACAATGCTCCAAGACCCCTTTAAACACAATGCTCCATGCCCTTGTCATCACAAAGCTCAATGACACATGTCTTCAGAATGCTCCTTGGCTTTCTACTCACAATACTCCAAGCCCATGTCATCACAATGTTCCAAGACCCCTGTAATCACAGTGGTCCATGCCCCTTTTCATCAGTATGCTCCATGAGATTTGTCATCACAAGTCTCTGTGGATTTCTCATCACAATGCTCCAGGAACTTGTCATCACAATGCTTCTCGACCTTGTTCTGAACATTCTCAATGGCCCTTGCCATCATAATGCTCCAAGCCCTAGTCATCACAATGCTCCATTATATATGTCATCAAAATCCTCCATTACATTTGGCATCACAATGCTCCCTGCCATTGTCATTGCAATGGACCATGACATATGTCATCACAATGCTCCCTGACACCTGTGTTTACAATACTCCATGACCTTCTCATCACAATGATCCATGGCCTTGACATCCCAATGCTCCATGACCCCTGTACTCACAATGCTCCATGACGCTTGTCATCACAGTGCTCAATGACACCTGTCATCACAGTGCTCCATGGCTTTGTCAGCAAAATGCTACATGACCTTGTCATTACAATGGTCTATGCGCTTGTCATCACAATACTCCATTTCCATTGTCATCACAATCCTCCATGAACCTTGAGAGCACATTGCTTCATGCCCTTGTCATCACAATGCTCCATGCTCCTTGAAATCAAAATGATCCATGACCTCTGTCATCGCAATGCTCCAAACCCTTGTGATCCCAATGTTCCATAACACTTGTCATCACAATGCTCCATGATGCCTGTCATCACAAAATTCCATGCCCTTTTCATCACAGTGCTCCATGACATTTGTCATCACAATGCTCAGTACACTTGTCATCACAATCCTCCCTGACACTTGTCATCAGAATGCTCTTTGAACCCTGTCACGAAAAGGCTCCATGCCTTTTTCATCACCATGCACCATTCCGTTTTCATCACAATGCTCCGTGACCATTGTCATCAAAATGCTCCATGACTTTGTCTGAAAAATGTTCCATGACCCTTGTCATCACAATGTGCCATTCGCTTTTCATCACAACGGTCCAGATAATTGTCATTGCAATATTCCATAAACCTTGTAATCACAATGCTCCGTACTCTTCTCATCAAAATGCTCTCTCACCAGAGATATCACAGTGTTCCTTCACTAGTTGTCACAATAATCCCTCACCACTGTAATCACAATGTCCCATGACCCCTGTCATCACAATGCTACATCCCTTTATCATCACAAAGTTCCATGACCCCTGACATCACAATATTCTATAACCCCTGTCATCAAAATGTTCCAATATACTTTCCATCATATTGCTGCATGACCCTGTCATCAAAATACTCCCTGCCCTTCTCATCACAATGCACCATGCAATTGTCTTCAAAATGCTCCATGACATTTGTCATCGAAAAGCGCCATGACCCTTGGCATCACAATGCTCCATGTCATTGGCATCACAATGCTCCATGAACCCTCTCATCACATTGCTCCATGCCCTTGTCATCACAAAGCTCCATATCACTTGTCATCACAATGCTCGATGCATTTCTCATCACAATGCCCCATGACCTTGTCATTACAATCCTCCATGACACTTGTCATCACAATGCTCCATGCGCTTGTCAGCATGATGCTCTATGCCCACTCTCATCACAATAATCCATGAAATATTTCAGACCAATGCTCCATGCCCTTCTCATCACAATGCTCCTTTACCTCTTTCATAACAATGCTCCATGACAACTGCCATCAAAATGTTCCACGGCCTTGTCATCACAAGGCTCCATGACACTTGTCATCACAATGCTCCACGACACCTCTAATTAAAATGCTCCATGCCCTTGTCATCAAAAAGCTACATGACGCATGTCATCAGAATGTTCCATGGCCCTGTCATCACAAGGCTCCATTCACTTGTCATCACAATGCTCCAAGACCCTTTTAATCAAAATGCTCCATGCGTCTTTTCATCTCAATGCACCATGAACCCTGTCATCACAATGGACCCTGCCCATCATCATAATGCTTCAGGCTATTGTAATCACAATTAAATCAAAATGCTCCATGACCTCTGTCATCACAATGCTCCAATCCCTGGTGATCACAATGTTCCATAGCCCTTATCATCACAACACTCCATGACGCTCCTCATCACAATAATCCATGGTCTTCTCATCACAATGCTCCATGAAATTTGTCATCACAATGCTCAATACACTTGTCATCACAATGCTCCCTGACACTTGTCATCAGTATGCTCCATTAACCCTGTCATGACACGTCTCCATGCCTTTTTCATCACAATGATCCATGTCTTTTAATCACAATGCTCCAAGACACATGTAATCACAATGCTCCATGCCCTTGTCATCACAAAGCTCAATGACGCATGTCATCAGAATGCTCCACGGCCTTCTCATCAAAATGCTCCATGCCCTTGTCATTACAGTGCTCCAAGACCCCTGTAATCACAATGCTACATGCCCCTTTTCATCTCAATGCTCCATGAACCCTGTCATCACAATGCATCATAACCTTCATCATAATGCTTCCGGCTATTGTCACCACAATGAAATAAAAATTCTCCATGACTTCTGTCATCACAATGCTCCATGACCCCGTCATCAAAATACTCCATGAACATTTTCAGCCCAATGCTCCATGACCCTTGTCATCACAATGATCCATGCCCTTGTCATCCCAATGCTCCAAGAACCCTGTATTACAATGCTCCATGACGCTTGTCATCACAGTGCTCCATGACATCTGTCATCACAATGCTCCATGCCCTTGTCATCCCAATGCTCCATGACCCCTGTATTCACAATGCTCCGTGACGCTTGTCATCACAGTACTCCATGACACCTGTCATCACAATGTTCCATGCCTTTGTCAGCAAAATGCTACATGGCTTTGTCATTACCATGCTCTATGCGCTTGTCATCACAATACTCCATTACCATTGTCATCACAATACTCCATGAATCTTGGGATCACATTGCTACATGCCCTTTTCATCACAATGCTCCATGCTCCTTGAAATCAAAATGATCCATGACCTCTGTCATCACAATGCACCAAAACCTTGTGATCACAATGTTCCATAACACTTGTCATCCCAAAGCTCCATGATGCCTGTCGTCACAATACTCCATGCACTTTTCATCCCAATGCTCCATGACCTTTGTCAGCACAATGCTCAATACACTTGTCATCACAATGCTCCCTGACACTTGTCGTCAGAATGCTCCTTGAACGCTGTCACGAAAAGTTTCCATGCCTTTTTCAACACAATGTCCCATGCCGTTTTCATCACAATGCTCCACGCCACTGTCAGCAAAAAACTCCTCAAGCTTATCATGAGAATGTTCCATGACCCTTGTGATCACAATTCTCCATGCACTTGTCAGCACAATGCTCCCTGACCCTTGTCATCTCAATGCTCCAAGCCACTGTCATCACAATGCACCATTACCTTTGTCATCAGAATCCTCCATGACACTTGGCATCACATTGCTCCATGCCATTGTCATCACAATGGGCCATTACATATGTCATCACAGTGCTCCCTGACACCTCTCTTCACAATACTGCATGACCTGGTCATCATAATGTTCCATGCCCTTGTCACCACAATGCACCATTCCAACAGTCATCACAATAATCCATGAAAATTATTAGACCAATGCTCCATGCCCTTGTCATCACAATGCTCCATGACCCTTGTAATCACAATGCTCCATGAACTTTTCATCACAATGCTCTTTGATCCTTGTCATCACAATGCTCTATGCCTTTCTCAGCGCAATGCTCCATGACCCTTGTCATCACAATGCTCCATGCGCTTGTCAGCACGATGCTCCATGACGCATGTCATCATAATGCACCATGTGCTTGTCATCACAGCGCTCCACAAGCTTGTCATCACAATGCTCCATAAACATTGTCATCACAATGCTCCATGCACTTCTCATCAAAATGCTCTCTCACCACAGATATCACAATGTTACATCACTATTCCTCACAATACTCACTCACCCCGTTTATCACAATGTTCCATGACCCCTGTCATCACAATGATACATGCATTTATCATCACAATGTTCGATGACCCCTGACATCACAATGCTCCATAACCCGGTCATCAAAATGCTCCATGACCCTTTTCATCATAATCCTCCATGACCCCTGACATCACAATGTTCCATATCACCTGTCATCAAAATGACCCATGAAACTTTTCATCAAATTTCTCCATGACCCTGTCATCACAATGCTCCCTGCCCTTCTCATCACAATGCACAACGCACTTGTCATCAAAATGCTCCATGACCTTTGTCCTCACAAAGATCCATGACCCTTGGCATCACAATGCTCCATGTCATTGTCATCACAATGCTCCATGAACACTCTCATCACATTGTTCCATGTCCTTGTCATCACAAAGCTCCATGACACGTCTTCAGAATGCTCCATGGCCTTCTTATCACAATGCTCCATGCCCTTGCCGTCAAAATGCTCCATTACCCCTGTCATAACAATGCTCCATGACCCCTGCTATCACGATGTTCCGTGGCCTTGTCATCACAAGGCTCCATGACCCTTCTCATCACAATGCTCCAAGACCCCTGTAATCACAATGCTCCATGCCCATTTTTCATCTCAATGATCAATGAACCCTGTCATCACAATGCACCATGCCCATCATCATAATGCTTCATGCTATTGTCATCACAATGAAATCAAAATGCTCCATGACCTCAGTCATAACAATGCTCCAAAAACTTGTGATCACAATATTCCATAACACTTGTCATCACAGTGCCCCATGACACTCGTCATCACAATTATCCATGTTCTTCTCATCACAATGCTCCATGACCTTTGTCATCACAATGCTCAATACACTTGTCATCAAAATGCTCCCTGACACTTGTTGTCTGTATGCTCCTTGAACCCTGTCATGACAAGGCTCCATGCCTTTTTCCACACAATGATCCATGCCCTTTTAATCACAATGCTCCAAGACCCATGTAATCACAATGCTCCATGCCCTTTTCATCACAAAGCTCAATGACGCATGTCATCAAAATGCTCCATGGCCTTCTCATCACAATGCTCCATGCCCTTGTCATCACAATGCTCCAAGACCCCTGTAGTCACAATGCTCCATGTACCTTTTCATCAGAATGCTCCATGAGACTTGTCTTAACAAGTCTCCATTGTCTTCTCATCAAAGTGCTCTAGGAACTTGTCATCAAAATGCTCCATGATCCCTGTCATCACAATACTCCATGAACATTTTCAGCCCAATGCTACATGACCTTCTCATCAAAATGCTCCATGATCACTGTCATCACAATACTCGATGAACATTTTCAGCCCAATGCTCCATGACCCTTGTCATCAAAATGATCCATGCCCTTGTCATCCCAATGCTCCATGACCCCTGTATTCACAATGCTCCGTGACGCTTGTCATCACAGTGCTCCATGACACCTGTCATCACAATGCTCCATGACTTTGTCAGCAAAATGCTATCTGACCTTGTCATTGCGATGCTCTACTCGTTTGTCATCACAATACTCCATTACCATTGTCATCACAGTCCTCCATGAAACTTGGGATCACATTGCTTCATGCCCTTGTCATCACAATGCTCCATGCTTCTTGAAATCAAAATGATCCATGACTTCTGTCATCACAATGCACAAAACCCTTGTGATCACAGTGTTCCATAACACTTGTCATCACAGCGCTGCATGATGCCTGTCATCACAATACTCCATGCCCTTTTCATCACAATGCTCCAAGACTTTGTCACCACAATTCTCAATACACTTGTCATCACAATGCCCCATGCCTTTTTCATCACAATGCTCCGTGCCATTGTCATCAAAATACTCCACAAGCTTGTCATCAGAATACTCCATGACCCTTTTCATCACAATTCTCCATGCACCTGTCAGCACAATGCTCCATGACCCTTGTCATCACAATGCTCCATGCCATTGTCATCACAATGCTCCATTACATTTGTCATCAGAATCCTCCATGACACATGGCATCACAATGCTCCATGCCATTGTCATCACTATGGTCCATTACATATGTCATCACAATGCTCCCTGACACCTGTCTTCACAATACTGCATGACCTGGTCATCACAATGCTCCATGCCCTTGTCATCACAATGCGCCATTCCAACTGTCATCACAATAATCCATGAAATTTATTAGACCAATGCTCCATTCCCTTGTCATCACAAGGCTCCATGCCCTTGTTATCACAGTGGTCCATGACCCCTGTCATGAAAATGCTCCATGCCTCCATTCATCACAATGCTTCATGACCTTTGTCATCACAGTTGTCCATGCCCTAGTCATCAACAGTCTCTGTGACATATTTAACCACAATGCTCCATGAACTTTTCATCACAATTCTCTTTGACCCTTGTCATCACAATGCTCTATGCCTTTCTCAGCACAGTGCTCCATGACCCTCGTCATCACCATGCTCCATGCGCTTGTCAGCACAATGTTCCATGACCCATGTCATCACAATGCACCCTGCACTTTTCATCACTGTGCTCCACAATCTTGTCACCACAATGCTCCATAAAACTTGTCATCACAATGCTCCATGCACTTCTCATCAAAATGCTCTCTCAACACTGATATCACAATGTTACATCACTATTCATCACAATACTCCCTCACCCCTGTCATCACAATGTTCCATTACTTCTGTCTTTGCAATGCTACATGCACTTATCATCACAAAGTTCGATGACCCCTGACATCACAATGTTCCATAACCCCTGTCATCAAAATGCTCCATAACACTTTTCCTCAAAATGCTCAATGACCCCTGACATCACAATGTACCATAACACCTGTCATCAAAATATTCCATGACCCTTTTCATCAAATTGCTCTATAACCCTGTCATCACAATGCTCCCTGCCCTTCTCATCACAATGTACCACGCCCTTGTCATCAAAATGCTCCATGACCTTTGTCATCACAAGGCTCCATGACCCTTGGCATCTCAATGCTCCATGCCATTGTCATCACAAGGCTCCATGAACCCTCTAATCACAATGCTCCATGCCCCTTTGCATCTCAATGCTCCATGAACCCTGTCATCAAAATGCACCATGCCCATCTTCATAATGCTTCAGGCTATTGTCATCACAATGAAATCAAAATATTCGATGATCTATCTCATCACAATGCTCCAAATCCTTGTGATCACAATGTTCCATAACACTTATCATCACAACGTCCCTTGACGCTCATCATCACAATTATCCATGGACTTCTCATCACAGTGCTCCATGACCTTTGTCATCACAGTGCTCTATACACTTGTCATCACAATGCTCCCTGACACTTGTCATCAGTATGCTCCTGGAACACTGTCATGAAAAGGCTTCATACCATTTTCATAACAATGATCCATGCCAATTTCATCACAATGCTCCAAGACACCAGTAATCACAATGCTCCATGCCCTTGTCATCACAATGCTCCAAGACCCCTGTAATCACAATACTCCATGCCCCTTTTCATCAGAATGCTCCATGAGACTTGTTATTACAAGGCTCCATGGTCTTCTCATCACAATTCTCCAGGAACTTTTCATCACAGTGCTCCATTCCCTTGTCATCACTATGCTCCATGACCCCTGTCCTCACAATACTTCCTGAACATTTTCAGTCCAATTCTCCAGGAACTTCTCATCACAATGCTTCATGATCCCTATCATCACAATGCTCCATGACCACTGTCATCACAACGCTCCATGACCCCTGACAACACAGTGATCCGGGACTCTTGTCATCACAATGATCCATTCCCTAGTCAGCAAAATGCTCCATGAAAAATTTCAGCCCAATGCTCCATGACACTTGTTATCACAATGATCCATGGCCTTGCCATCCCAATGCTCCATGACCCCTATAATCACAATGATCCGTGATGCTTCTCATCACAGTGCTCTATGACCCTTATCATCACAATGCTCCATGCCTGTGTCAGCAAAATGCTACATGACCTTTTCATCAAAATGCTCCATTTGCTTGTCATCACAATCCTCCCTTACCATTTTCATCAAAATCCTCCATGAACCTTGGGATCACATTGCTTCATGCCCTTGTCATCCCAATGCTCCATGCTCCTTGAAAACAAAATGATCCATGACTTCCACCATCACAATGCTCCAAACCCTTGTGATCACAATGTTCCATAACACTTGTCATCACAACGCTCCATGATGCCTGTCATCACAATACTCCATGCCCTTTTCGTCAAAATGCTCCATGATCTGTTTCATCACCATTCTCAATACACTTGTCATCACAATGTTCCCTGACACTTGTCGTCAGAATGCTCCTTGAAACCTGTCATGAAATGGCCTCATGCCTTTTTCATGACAATGCTCCCTGCCCTTTTCATCACAATGCTCCATGCCATTGTCGTCACAATACTCCACAAGCTTGTCATTAGAATGCTCCATGACACTTGTCATCACAATGCTCCATGGCCACTGTCATCACAATGCTCCATACCCCTTGTCATTACTGTGCTCCATGACGCTCGTCATCACAATTATCCATGGTCTTCTCATCACAAAGCTCTACGCCCTTGTCATCAAAATGCTCCATGACACTTGTCATCACAATTCTCCATGGCCACTGTCATCACAATGCTCCATACCCCTTGTCATTACTGTGCTCCATGACGCTCGTCATCACAATTATCCATGGTCTTCTCATCACAATGCTCTACGCCCTTGTCATCAAAATGCTCCATGACCCTTGTCATCACAATGCTCCATGGCCACTGTCATCACAATGCTGCATTTCCCTTGTCATTACAGTGCTCCATGACGCTCGTCATCACAATTATCCATGGTCTTCTCATCACAATGCTCCACGGTCTTTCCATCACAGTGCTCCATGCCCTGGTCATCACAATGCTCCATATCCCTTGTCATCACAATTCTCCTCGTTCTTGGCATCACTATGCTCCATGACACTTCTCATCACCGTGTTACATGATTTGTCATCACAATTCTCTATGCACTTGTCATCGCAATGCTCCATGACCCCTGTCATAGGAAGCTCCATGTGCTTCTCATCACAATGCTTCATGAACTTGTCATCAAAATTCTCAATGGCCCTTGTCATCACAATGCTCCATGCCCTTGTCATCACAATGCTTCATGAACTTGTCATCAAAATTCTCAATGGCCCTTGTCATCACAATGCTCCATGCCCTTGTCATCACAATGCTCCATGTCCCTTGTCATCACAATGCTCCAAGCCCTTGTCATCAAAATGCTCCATTACATTTGTCATCACAATCCTCCATGACACTTGGCATCACAATGTTCCATTCCATTGTCATCGCAATGGACCACGACATATGTCATCACAATGCTCTCTGAGACCTGTCTTCAAAATACTCCATGACCTTCTCATCACAATGCTCCATGCCTTTGTCATCACATTGCACCATGCCCACTCTCATCTCAATAATCCATGAAACATGTCAGGCCAATGCTCCATGCCCCTGTCATCACAATGCTCATTGCCTTTTCATCACAATGCTCTATGACCCCTGTCATCACAATGCTCCGTGACTCCAGTCATCCCAATGCTTCATGACCTTTGTCATCACAATGGTCCATGCCCTCGTCATCACAAGGCTCTGTGACTTTTGTCACCAAAATGCTCCATGAAATTTTCATCACAATGCTCGGTGACCCTTGTCATCACATTGCTCCATGTCTTTGTCAGCACAGTGCTCCATGACCCAAGTCATCACAATGCGCCATGTGCTTGTCATCACAAAGATCCACAATCTTGTCATCACAATGCTCCATAAAACTTCTCATCACAATGCTCCATGCACTTCTTATCAAAATGCTCTCTCACGAATGATATCAAAATGTTCCCTCACTAGTCATCACAATACACCCACTCCCCTGTCATCACAATGGTCCACAACACCGTCATGAAAATGTTCCATGACTCCTGACATCACAATGTTCCATAACCCCTGTCATCAAAATATTCCATGACACTTTTCATCAAATTGCTCCATGACCCTGTCATCACAATGCTCCCTGCCCTTCACAAGAGAATTCACCACACCCTTGTCATCAAAATGCTCCATGACCTTTGTCATCACAAAACTCCATGACGCTTGGCATCACAATGCTCCATGCCATTGTCATCCCAATGCTCCAAACACCTCTCATCACATCGTTCCAAGCCCTTGTCATCACAGGATCCATGATGCTTTTCATCACAATGCTCGATGCAATTCTTCTCACAATGCTCCATGTGCTTGTCATTACAATCCTCCATGAACCATGTATCACAGTGTTCCATGCCATTGTTATCTCAATGCTCCTTGCCCCCTCTCATCACAATAATCCATGAAACATCTCAGACCAATGTTCCATGCCCTTTTCATCACAATGATCCAAGACTCCTCTAATCATAATTCTCCATGCCCCTTTTCATCTCAATGCACCATGAACGCTGTCACCACAATGCACCAATGCACATCATCATAATGCTTCATGCTATTGTCATCACAATGAAATCTAAATGCTCTATGACCTCTGTCATCACAATTCTCCAAATCCTTGTGATCACAATATTCCATAACACTTATCATCACAGCTCCGCATAACGCTCGTCATCACAATTATCCATGGTCTTCTAATCACAATGATCCATGACATTTGTCATCACAATGCTCAACACCCTTGTCATCACAATGGTCCCTGACACTTGTCATCAGTATGCTCCTTGAACCCTGTCATGACAAGGCTCCATGCCTTTTTCATCACAATGTTACATGCCCTTTTCCTCACAGTGCTCCAAGACCCCTGTAATCACAATGTTCCATGCCCTTGTCATCACAAAGCTCCATGATGCATGTCATCAGAACGCTCCATGACATTCTCATCCCAATGTTCAATGCCCTTGTCATCACAATGCTCCAAGACCCCTGTAATCACAATGCTCCATGACCCTTTTCATCAGAATGCTCCATGAGACTTGTCATCACATGGCTCCATGGTCTTCTCATCACAGTGCTCCAGTACCTTGTCATCACAATGCTCCTTGACCGCTGTCATCACAATACTCCATGAATATTTTCAGCCCAATGCTCCATGACGTTCTCATCACAATGCTCCATGACCTCTGTCATCACAATGCTCCATGACCACTGTCATCACAATGCTCCATGAACCCTGACAACACAATGATCCGGGACTCTTGTCATCAAAATGCTCCATGCCCTTGTCATCCCAATGCTCCATGAACCCTTTAATCACAATGATCCATGACACTTGTCATCACAGTGCTCCATGAACCTTGTCATCA
Organism: Mesoplodon mirus; assembly: GCF_964341445.2. Taxonomy (NCBI): domain Eukaryota; kingdom Metazoa; phylum Chordata; class Mammalia; order Artiodactyla; family Ziphiidae; genus Mesoplodon; species Mesoplodon mirus. Next base: position 46,257 of record NW_028294928.1, on the reverse strand, counting down.
CAATGCCTTTGTCAGCAAAATGATACATAATCTTGTCATCACAATGCTCCATGTGCTTGTCATCACAATCCTCCATGATCCTTGGGATCATATTGCTTTATGCCCTTGTCATCTCTATCTTGCCTTTCTGGTTTTTACAGATTTTCGGATGCCCTTTTTGACCGGTGGGAAGCGACAATTCTTTGTAGTGTGGATTTGCATTGTGCGCTTGCTTGATTGGCCAAAAAGGGCCTCTGCCTTTTCTCCTGAATATATTCAGGAGAAAATCATACGCTGTTTTTGGCCAAGTGCATCATTCTCGAAGTTGTGATGCCTTTCCTGTGCTTTAAAGGTGATTCCAATTTACCTCTTGAAATATGATTTGTGCAATTCTGCCTCATTTTCAAGTCCGCTTTGTTGCCTTCCCTCAACAGATTTTTGGAAGAGAGTAGTCCTTTGTAACTCTGCAGGTTTTTGATTTGCTTTGCCCCTGAGCTCCAATTTTCAAATCCCATTATTGGGAGCTGACCACAAATCCACAATTTTGCTTCAGGACCTATACTTGTTCCAGGGGTGGCTATACTGGTTCCCTGTGGGTGGCTGAGGCTTTGGTTAATTCTTCTTCCTGACGGGAATTTAGAGTGACATGTGTCCGTCCAAAGGCCTACATCTACTCTCTGATTGGTTCTCCCTCTTCCCTTTCATCCTCTTCACAATTAGCAAACTGTGCGAACCAGGAGGTTATAGGGGATGACTCTCCTAAGTTGGGAGATTGATAGTAAAGTTGTTGGAATGCCAAACTGTAGCACAAGGAGAGGAAAAAGTAGGAGACTTTCAGAAACCTTTCGCCATCACAGGGTGTCCATTCTCTAGGTTTCCCATACATGTTATAACTGTAGTGATATTCCCTTCTACCTGGAAATTTGGGACCCATGGAATGGTGGCATGCATTACTACTTTAAATGGTCTGCATTTTCTCTCCCAATTTCACCAGTCCTCTCAGTCCCAAGTGTCCAGCCTTATGTCTCATCCAGCTGTCTTTGCAGATAGGGTCATTCTAAGTTTCATCAGAAACCCTGAAGGAATTGTGTAAGAATTTTGCTGTTTTTTTTGTTTTGTTTTTGAAATTCATTTTTATAATGGAGTTGAGCTGATTTTCCCTGACGTGTTTATGCTGGTCTAGACACACTTGATTCCCTTACAGAGGCATATCAATACACATGTTTTAAGATTCTTACTAAACAGATATATTCCTCTGTGGAGAATAGGGGTTTTGAGTCCCGTTCACTGAGGAAGGTGTAGGTCTTGTCTATTCTGTATTTGGTTTATGGAATGGTACCTGTGCTAATATCAAACTCTGGTTTTATGCATCACCCCACCTCTCCTTTCCCCTTAAGGAGGCATAAGAGTGTTTTCTAAATGTGAGACTCTGCTCTCTTTCCTAATTCAGTTCATGTGTTGTGATGTTGGCATTCCCTCTGTAAGTGATATCTTATGATAAGATTCTTTTTCTGTGTGACTAATTTCCCTTAGAATCATCATACCTAAATCCTCTCATTATGCTGCTACTGGCCTTATGACATTGATTTTACGTCTGAGTGATATTCCGTTGTAAAAAATTACCACAAGTTCTTTATGCATTTCTCTTTTTCCTGGGATACTTTAGGTGTACCGAAGTTGAGGTTCTTGTATGCAGAGCAGCCCTAAACTTTGGGGTGCCTGTGTCTTGTTGATATTTAGTCTTCCCAAGTTATATGTCCATGAGTTGAAGTCCCCTTTGCTCGGGGGCTTTGTATTTTAGATGTTTTAGGAAACAGCATACACTTCTTCAGAGTAGCTCTTGGATATTTATACACCACCCATCAGCGTGACTAGTCTCCCTGTTTTCCATGGCCTCTCCTGCATTTTTGATTTGTACACATTTTTTGGATGGACTTTCTGAGCAGTGGAAATTGAGACTTCTTTATTGTGCGGATTTGCATTTCCCCCTTGCTTGGTTGGCCAAAAACTCTGTATGTGTTTTTTTCCTGAGGATATTCACAAAAAAAACGCATACACCCTTTTGCCCAACTGCATCATTTTAGAAATTCTGCTGCTTTTCATATGCTTTAAATGTGAGTACAATCTACCTTTTGAAAAATGTTTCCTGCAATTCTGCCTCTCATTCAGAACCTCTTCGTTGCCTTACCTGAATATATTTTTGGACGTTGGTTATCATTTATATCTTTGCAGGTCTTTGAATTTTCTGCTCCTGAGCTCCATTTTGCAACTCGCTTTTTTTGTGAGCTGACCGCCAAACCATTGGATTGATTCCGGCCCTATTCTGGTTCTGGGGAGGCAGGCTGAGCCTTTGGTTAATTCTTCTTCCTAATGGGAAATTAGAGTCACATGTGCCTGTCAAAACTCCTACAGTTAATCTCTCATTGGTTCCTCCTCTTCCCATTTATCCTCTGCAAAAATTGCAAACTGTGTGAAACAGGAGGTTAAAGGTGCTGATTCTCCAAGTGGGGAGATTGTTAGTAATGTGGCTGGAATGGCGAACCCCAGCACCAGGAGATCAAAAATGAGGTGCATTTTAGACACCTCTCCTGAGCACACGGTGTACATTCATCTCGGTTTCCCAGGCATGTTTTTGCTGTCAGAAGATTCCCTTGAAACTGCAGATTTCGGACCCATGGAATGGGTACCAGGCAGTATTACTTTAAAAGGTCTACATTTCCTCACCCAGCCTCTCTAACATCTCTTAGCGTGCATAGCTTCCAGCCTTATATATCATCCTGCTGTGGGTCTACATGTGTTCAATCCATGTTACATCGTAGCCCTTCAACAAAAGTTGTAAGAATTTTTGTCTGTCTCACTGTTTTTATAAATATTTTTAAATTTATTTTTATATTGGTTACAGCTGATTTTCAAAGCTCTGTTTTTTGCTGCTGTACATCCACTTGATTCATGTACTGTGAGACAACAATAAATTCTTTCTCAGATGCTTACGAGTCATATGTATTATTTGCCAGTGACTTGAGTGGACTGAGTGCCGTTCTTTGAGGTACCATGTAGGCCTTGCCAGTTATTCAATTCGGTACTTGGAATGGTATCTTTGCTAATTTCAACCTCCTGGATAATACCTCACCATTCCCCACCTTTCCCATTTAGCAGCCTTATGTCTATTTTCTACATATTTGACTATGTTTCTGTTTTGTAGTTTATTTCATGTGTAGCCATTTTTGATTCCACCTTTAAGTGACATCTTATGATATGTGTCTTTTTCTTTCTGACATGTGTCACTTAGAATGATCGTATGTAACTCCTCCAGAGTTGTTACAACTGGCCTTATTTCATTGATTCCTGGATGAGTAATATTCCACTCTACATAAGTACCCCATCTCTTTTATCCATTTTATCCTTCCAGGGACATTTAGGTTATATCCAAGTGGAGGCCCTTTTTAACAGAGAGGTGGTAAACGTTGGGGTGCCTGTTTTCTGTCATTTTTTGTTTTTCCCAAGGTATACGCCCATGAGTGCAAGTGCCCTATGCTCTGTAGCTCAGTTTTCAGATGTTTTAGCAAACACAATACACTTCTCCAGAGTGGCCGTTGGCAAATTACATTTCCACTATCAGCCTCACAGGGCTCCCTTTTCTCCTCACCCTGTCCTGCATTTCTGGTGTTTACACTTTATGTGGATGGCCCTTCTGACTGATGTGAAGTGATACATTTTGTAGTATTGATTTCCAGTGCCCACCTGTTTGGTTGGATAAAAAGTGTGAATGGCCTTTACTTGAATATATTCAGAAAAATATGCATACGCCCTTTTGAGCCAAGTGCATCATTGGCGATGTTCAGCCCCTTTTCTTGTGCTTTAATGGGGAGTCCTTTCTACCTCTTCAAATCTGTTTCCTGCCACTCTCCATTGCATATAAGTCCTTTTCTGTGACTTACCTCAAGACATTTTTCAACAATAGATATTTTCAACTCTGCAGTTTCATGAATTTTAGTGCCCCTGAGTTCCATTTTTCAACTTGTGTTTTTGGAAACTGGACACAAAACAGCGGGATTTCCTCTAGCCCTATTCTCTTTCCGTGGGCAATTCTAGCCTTTGATGAATTTGTCTTCCGGATTGGAAATTAGAGTGGCATGTGCCTGTCCGAACACCTAAGATTTGTCTCTAAATTTTTCTCATCCTTCCGCTTCATCCTCTGGACAAATTCCAAACTGTGTGCAACAGGATGTTGACGGTGCTGATATCCCCAAGTGAGGAGATTGTTAGGAAAGATGCTGGAGGGGTGAACCCGAGCACCAGGCTATGAGGAGATGAGGTGCCTTTTCCAAACTCTTTCCGATCAAACGGTGTACCATCCTCTAGGTGTGACAGGCATGTTTTAGCTGTAGGAAGGGTCCCGTGCATGGAAGGAGAACACCAGGGGTTTTTCCAAATCAGTGCCTCCCCGAACCCCAAACTGGGGAATTTTTAAGCTACGGCTACACGTATGTCCATTAAGGGCCTTGGGAAATAGGCAGAGCCCAAACTTTAGATGATTGAAATCTTCAGGGTCAGAAGCGCTCACCATCGGCCTTGCTTAGGTTACATTTTATCTGTCATTGATAGATGATGTCAATAAAAATATCGATTCTTTTTCAGATTATTTCCCCTTATAGGTTATTGCAAAATATTCAGTGTAGTTCCCTGTGCTATACAGTAGTTCCTTGTTGATGATCTATTTTATACATAGCAGTGTGTATGTGTTAATCCCAAACTGTTAATTTATCCCTTCTCCTACCTTTCCCAATTGGTAATAATAAATTATAAGATTTTATACTTCTCAGAAATGGGGGAGCTGAAAGAGAGGTATCCTTTTCAATGGAAAAGCATTCAAAACAAGATTGAAGCTTCAGCCAAGAGTATTCGATGTACATCCATGGAAATAAATCACTTCATTTCTCTAATGTTGACCTGACAAATAAGACAGACGTCTTCACTGAACTTGCTTATAGTAAAGTGATGGAAATATCAAATGTAAGTCTTAGAAAAATCTTATTTTACCCGAGCATTATACACTGCTCTATGTTAACTACAGTTTGGCTCACACATCTGTTCAATGAAGTTACAAAGTTCTCAATTTCTGTTACTGATCATCCAGAGGGGACCCCAACAGGAGTCCCCGTGTCCAGTGTCATTGGAGCCAAGAGATCAAGACTGAGTTTGTTTCAGAAGCAAAGGAAACATTATTTTGAAAACTGAATGGAGAGGTGAGAGTGTGCACTCCCCCAAGGGCTGTGGGCTGGGATGCTGTGTAGGGATCCCGGCAGCGTCAGTGGTAGTTAGGGGATGGAGCTCTCGAGGGCTGGTTTGGCTGCAGCTCAGGCTCTATGCCGTGGAGTCTGCATAGGACTCAGCTATCTGAGGTGTCGACCCAGCCATTCTGCAATAGGAAATCGGGTCTGAAGTGTTGGGTGTGGGACCTCTGCATGCGGAACACTAGGAGCACGTGAAATTAGACAAAGCACAAAGGAAAAACAGCTTAGACTTTATTTTATTGCCCAGATTCTCTTTTTATCTCCCAGGAATTTTTAATGAACATTGCCAGAGACGAACCCCTCCTCTGCTTTTTGTTCCGTTCCTCATTCTTGGGGTGTTGAGGGTGCAGACCCCTCTTTTGTAACTGCTTCATGCTGTGGTGGCAGCCCTGATACGTGGGGGAAGGGGCAAAACGTCTCCCCACCAGCCACCAGGTGAAGTTCATTGTCCCAAAGCATCCTGCATCACTTTTCGTCCGCCTGAGCACCAGCATTGGAAGTGTTATAGATTCTAATGACTTTTAATGGTCCAGGAAAGAGATGCACAGAGATGCTGTGGTGGCAGGTTTCACCCAACCCCACATTTGTTCGGTGACCTTAGGCTGACGTTTTTTGCCAGCCTATATGCTCTGACCAGTAGTCTGTGCTTTCTTTAATTAGGTCCCTGAATTAATGTACAAACAGCACCATGTGTCACAGCCCTGCCCGTGCAACTCCCAGACAGTCCAGGGTCAGTGGTGATCCAGGACCATGACGTCCACTGAGTCAACGGCCTTTAGAAGTAGCCAGCAGTCCAGGCGGTCATATTGGCCACCATCACCGTGGTGTCTGTAGGGTTTTCTATGGTGAAAGCGTGATATACTTTTCCCCCGCCAAGCTTATTAGCTCCCCTCTGGGTGAAGTAAGTCCTGCAAGCAGTAGTCTGCTCTTTCGGGGCACAGTCTTCTTGTTTTCTGAGAGAAACTCCAGGTCAAGTGATGGTCACACGAGTCATCTTGGGGGCCCGTTGCCCCCATTTGTCTCTCTGGAGGTAGGAGTTGGAGGGCCTCTTCACTCGAGGTCAGTGTGTCCACAGAGCGACCCGTGCAACTTCATGACATGATGGGTGGTTAGGATCACCACGTGGGGTCCTTTTCCCTTAGGAAGGATCTGGCCTTGTGGGCTGCTGATTTCCAGCTTTTTAGATACCCCAGTATCCTGGCCTGATGAGTCGGTGGGCAAAGCCCTTGGTGACCATAGTTTATCATACCTGAAGGGCATTCTTGTGTTGCTCCATTTCAAGTGGTCCCAGTTTTTGCACTAAGGCTCCAAGGGCGATTAACCTTTGACCGGGTATGTAAAGGTCAAAGGGTTTAGCTAAATTAGCGAGTTCCTGGGCAAGGATCTGAATTGACTGCTCTTTCCATTCTTGAAAGGCTGCTTCTGGATTCTATTCAAAAAGATCATCATCGAGGGCCTCCCTGGTGGCGCAGTGGTTGAGAGTCCGCCTGCCGATGCAGGGGATACGGGTTCGTGCCCCGGTCTGGGAGGATCCCATATGCCGTGGAGCGGCTGGGCCCGTGAGCCATGGCCGCTGGGCCTGCGCATCCGGAGCCTGTGCTCCGCAACGGGGAAGGCCACAACAGTGAGAGGCCCGCATACCGCAAAAAGAAAAAAAAACAAAAAAAAAAAAAAAAAAAAAAAAAAAACAAAAAAAAACAAAGATCATCATCTTTTCGTGTCAGTGTTTCATGTAGAGGCCCAGCTATTAGACTGTAGTTAGGGATCCAGATGCAGAAAACCTTGGCCTCCCCAGGAACCCCTAAGCTGTCTTCTAGTTTTAGAAGAGGTAAGGCTGCAAATGGCTTCTTCCCTATCCTGGGATACGTTTCTCCAAATATCTGTGAGGATGAAGCCCAGGCATGTCACCTGAGCCTGGGATATTTGAGCCTTTTTCTTGGACACCTTCTATCCTTTCTTGGCTAGGTAGTTCAGAGGCGTCTTTAGTAGGCCTGGCGATCAGAATGTCATCTGCACATTGAAGGAGGGTCCCCTTTTACGGAGGTAGAACGTTTAGGTCTTTAGAGGACATTTCCCCAATGATGGTGTGGGGATTTTTGAAACATTGGGGCAGGACGGCCCAGCATTATTGGTTTTGTTGCATGTTGTGTCCTGCCACTCACAAGCCAAAAATTCTTGTGACTCTGAGATGAATGGAATACAGAAGAAGGCATCATTGAAGTGTAATACAGAATGCCATGGCCTGGTGGATGGTAGAATTTCCAGCAGGGTGTAGGAAATAGGAGCTACTGGATGTATATCCTCGGTGGCTTCACTGACTGTCCTGATATACTTTACCAGGTCTCCAGCAGCCCATGGGGCTCTCGTGGTCAGGCCAATCCCAGGATATGGAGCTCACCTGGGCTGCATCCCGCACCCCACAGCCAACGGGGCTCTTGTGTTCAAGTCCCTCCCAGGGTATGGAGGTCACCTCTGCAGCTACCCAGAAGCCCATGGGTCTCTCATAGTCTGGCCCTTCTCAGGATACGGAACTCCCCTGGGCAGGTACCCCAGCAGGGCTGGACACACAGGAACTGTGCACATAGTCCACCTTGCAGAGAACCCCCAGCTCACCTGTCACTCACAGCTGACACAGAACACCTCCGAGCAGGACTTGAACTAACAAACAGCAGCTCTGACAGGTCTGTGACCCTGGCTATCACTCTGTGCAGCCTCTCTCTGCCTGGTCTTCCAGACACTTCCACTGCAGCCAGGGCACCAGGCCTCTGTCTCCACCCACCATCACTCCTCTCCCTGACTCCTGGGTTCCTCTCATTAGGATAGGGTCTTCTTGAAGTTGTTTTCCACTCATGGACCAGATAAAATGATAAGAAAACAAGCCGCAGCTGCAGCCCCTTGTCTAGCCTGACTCTCAAGAGCCCACACCTGTTCCTTGGGACTGACCCGTTTAGCAAGTTTCATTTTCTGCAACTGTGAGCCCCTGAGGGGTGAGGATTGGTTGATTTGGGCAGCCTGACGCTGCCTGCCAGCCCCCCCCACAGGTGTGCCTGGGTTGAGGTCAATATAAACACCTCTCCAGTCAGCAAGAGCCCCTGTAGCTGTGCCTGATGCCATATTCTCTGCCCCGTCAGCAGTGTCGGGGCTGGGGTGGTGGGAGGGAGTGAGGGGCCGTGGCTTTGTGGGTGGCCCAGTGTAAGTGGGGCTCTGCTGGACTCTCTGCAGGAGTTGCCAGGCTGCCACCTGCTAATGAAGAGAATGTGTCACCCATACCTGCCACTGGAATTTCTCCCCAGGCAGAGGTGAGGAAGTAAAAAAGCAGTGGAGGCTGTGGCAGGAGGGGTATCTCAGGCAGGGAAATGGAAAGATTCCAGAAGAGCATCTGGGGCCAGGACCATCCTGGCTGGCCTGCAGGCACAAAGTCGGCCTGCGTGCTCTCGCTAGTGTGGCTCCACAGCCCTTCCTCTAGCCTTGCAAGTGCTTGTACATATTCAGGTGTTTTACCTGGAAAGGGTGGGAAGAGTTCAGCTGCAGCAGGACTGGGGCTCAGCTCACATTTACTCACAGACGCCTCGACACAGTCCCCCAGCTTTGCAATGAGGATGCTCCTTGTGGGGGGGAGCGCTGCTGAGTGCATGGGAGATGATTTCCCACCTCTGACCAAATTAAGAATTTTTTACCACTGGAGCAAGTGCCCTGATGCGATTTTCCTCTGTATAACTGGTGAGTTCTGTTTTTTTCTTTTTTTCTTTTTTTCTTTTTGGTTCAAGTTAGATTTTATTTATTCATCTTTTTTTTTTTAATTTGGAGATATAAACATGGAAATAATGCATTAATATAAAGACGTCTATGTGAAGGGAAATACTTTTTTTCTGTTTTATTTTATTAAATGTTATTTATTTATTTTTAATTTTTTTTAATTTATTTCTTTTATACAGCAGGTTCTTATTGGATATGTATTTTATACATGTAAGTGTGCACATGTGAATCCCAGTCTCCCAATTCATCCCACCACCACCCTCACATGGAGTTCCCTCCTTTGTGTCCATATGTTTGTTCTCTACATCTGTCTCTATCTCTGCCCTGCAAACTGGTTCATCTGTACCATTTTTCTAGGTTCCACATATATGCATTAATATACAATACTTGCTTTTCTCTTTCTGACTTACTTCACTCTGTATGACAGTCTCTAGATCCATCGAGGTCTCTACAAATGACCCAATTTCATTCCTATGTATGGCTGAGTAATATTCCGTTGTATATATGTACCACATCTTTATCCATTCGTCTGTCTGTGGGCACTTAGGTTGCTTTCATTACCTGTCTATTGTAAATAGTGCTGCAGTGAACATTGTGGTGAATGTGTCTTTTTGATTTATGGTTTTCTCTGGGTATATGCCCAGTAGTGGGATTGCTGGATTATATGGTAATTCTATTTTTAGTTTTTTAAGGAACCTCCATACTGTTCTCCATAGAGACTGTATCGATTTACATTCCCAACAATAGTGGAAGAAGGTTCCTTTTCTCCACACCCTCTCCAGCAATTGTTGTTTGTAGATTTTCTGATGATGCCCATTCTAACAGGTGTGACGTGATACCTCATTGTAGTTTCGATTTCCATTTCTCTAATAATTAGTGATGTTGAGCAGATTTTCATGTGCGTACTGGACATCTCTATGTCTTCTTGGAAGAAATGTCTATTTAGATCTTCCATTTTTGTATTGGGTTGTTTGTTTTATTAATATTGAGCTGCATGAGCTGTTTATATATATTGGAGATTAATCATTTGTCCATTGATTCGTTTGCAAATATTTTCTGCCATTCTGAGGGTTGTCTTTTCGTCTTGTTTGTAGTTTCCTTTGCTTTGCAAAAGCTTTTACGTTTCATTAGTCACATCTGTTTAGTTTTCTTTTTTATTTCCTTACTATAGGAGGTGGATCAAAAAAGATCTTGCTGTGATTTACGTCAGAGTATCCTTCGTAAGTTTTCCTCTCAGAGTTTTATACTGTCTGGTCTTACATTAAGGTCTCTAATTCATTTTGAATATATTTTTATGTATGGTGTTGGGGAGTGTTCTAAATTCATTCTTTTACATGTAGCTGTCCATATTTCCCAGCACCAATGATTGAAGAGACTGTCTTATCTCCATTGTATAGTCTTGCCTCCTTTCTCATAGATTAGTTGACCATAGGTGTGTAGGTTTATCCTTGGGCTTTCTTTTTTTTTTCTTTTGCACGTTTATTGGAGTATAATTGCTTTACAATGGAGTGTCCGTTTCTGCTGTATAACAAAGTGAATCAGGTATACATATACAAATATCACCAGATACCCTCCCTCTTGCATCTCCCTCCCACACTCCATATCCCACCCCTTTATGTGGTCACAAAGCACCGAGCTGATCTCCCTGTTCTATGTGGCTGATTCTCAGTAGCTATCATTGTTACATTTGGTAATGTATTTATGTCCATGCCACTCTCTCACTTCGTCCCAGCTTACCCATCCCCCTTTCGGTGTCCTCAAGTCCTTTCTCTATGTCTGTGTCCTTAATCCTGTCCTGCCACTAGGTTCTTCAAAATCTTTTTTTTTTTCTTCATTAGATTCCATATATCTCTGTTAACATACAGTATTTGTTTTTCCCTTTCTGACTTACTTCACTGTGTAGGACAGATTCTAAGTCCATCCACCTCAGTACAAATAACTCAGTTTTGCTTCTTTTTATGGTTGAGTAATATTTGATTGTATATATGTGCCAGATCTTCTTTATCCATTCATCTGTCAATGGACACTTAGGTTGCTTCCATGTCCTGGCTAATGCAAATAGAGCTGCAATGAACATTTTTGTACATAACTCTTTTTGAATTATGGTTTTCTCAAGGCAAATGCCCAGTAGTTGGATTGTTGTGTCATATGGTACTTCTATTGTTAGTTATTTAAAGGAACCTCCGTACTGTTCTCCCTAGTGCTCATATCAATTTACATTCCCACCCACAGTGCAAATGTGTTCCCTTTTCCCCAATAAAGGCCTCTCCAGCATTTATTGTTTTGTAGATTTTTTTGATGATTGCCACTCTGATTGCTGTGAGGTGATACCTCACGGTAGTTTTGATTTGCATTACTCTAATGATTAGTGATGTTCAGCATCCTTTCATGTGTTTCTTGGTAATCTGTATATCTTCTTTGGATAAATGTCTATTAGGTCTTCTGCCCGTTTGTGGATTGGTTTGTTTGTTTTTGTGATATTGAGCTACATGCGGTGCTTGTAAAGTTTGGAGATTAATCCTTTGTCAATTGCTTCATTTGAAAATATTTTCTCCCATTCTGAGTGTTGTTTTTGCATCTTGTTTATGTTTTCCTGTACTGTGTAAAAGCTTTTAAGTTTCATTAGGTCCCATTTGTTGATTTCTGTTTTTATTTCCATTTCTCTAGGAGGTGGGTCCAAAAGGATCTTGCTGTGATTTATGTCATAGAGTGTTCTGCCTATGGTTTCCTCTAAGTGTTTTATAGTGTCTGGTCTTATATTTAGATCTCTAATCAATTTAGAGTCTATTTTTGTGTATGGTGTTATGGAGTGTTCTAATTTCATTCTTTTATGTGTAGGGGTCCAGTTTTTCCGGCACCAATTACTGAAGAGACTGTCTTTTCTCCATTGTATATCCTTAGCTCCTTTGTCATAGATGAGATAGCCATAGGTATGTAGGTTTATCTCTGGGCTTTCTGTCCTGTTCCATTGATCTGTGTTTATGCCAATCTACATAAACTTGATTCCATTATGGAGACATATAAATACATAGGTTTCAAGGTTATTACCAGTCAGATATATTCCTCTTCAGTGAATAGGGTGTTATGTGTCCAGTTCATTGAGAAAGGAGTAGGTCTTGTCTATTACATATTTGGTATATGAAATGGAATGTGTGCTAATTTCAAACTCTGCTTTGACACATCACCGCACGTCACCTTTCCCCTTAAGGAGGCATAAGTGTGTTTTCTAAATGTGTAACTCTGTTCTCTTTTGAAATTCAGTTCATGTGTAGCCATGTTTACATTTCCTCTATAAGTGATATATTACAATAAGTTTCTTTTTCTTTGTGGCTCATTTCACTTAGCATCATCGTACCTAAAGCCACTCATTATGCTACTATTGGCCTTATGACATTGATTTTATGTCTGAGTGACATTCCATTGTATATAAGTACCACAACATCTATATCCATTTTTTTTTCCTTTCCTGGGATATATAAAGTGTACCGAAGTCGAGGTTCTTGTAAACAGAGCAGCCCTACATTTTGGGCTGGCTGTGTGTTGTGGATTTTTAGTTTTCCCAAAATACACGCCCATGAGTGGAAGTGTGCTATGCTCTGTAGCTCTGTTTTAGAAAACAACATACAGTTCTCCAGAGAGGCTGTTGGCAATTTACATCCTGTCCATCGTCGTAACCAGGCTCCCTTTTCTCCATGGCCTGACCTGCATTTGTGGTTTTTACACTATTTGTGGATGGCCCTTTTGACTGGAGGTAAGGGACACTTCTCTGTAGTGTGGATTTGCAATGCCTGATGGCTTGCTTGGCCAAAAAGTGCATATGCATATTTTCCAGAATATATTCAAGAAAATACACATAATCCCTTTTCAGCCAAGGGCAACATTGTCAAAATTCTGTCGCTTTTCATGTGCTTTAAAGACGATTCCAATCTACCTCTTGAAATCTGTTTCCTTCAATTCTGCCTTGAATTCAAATCCTCTTCACTGCCTTTCCTCAATATATTTCTGGATGATAGTTGTCCTTTATAACTCTGCAAGTTTGTGAATTGCTCTGCCCCTGATTTCCATTTTTCAACTCGCCTCTTTGTGAGCTGGCTGCAATACCGCAGGAAGGCTTTAGGCCCTAGTCTGGTTCCGGGGCTTCAGGCTGAGCCTTTGGTTAATTCTTCTTCCTGATTGGAAACTAGAGTGACATGTGCCCATCCAAACACCTACAGCTAATCTCTCATATATTTCCCCTCTTCCTGTTTATCCTCTGCACAATTTGCAAACTGTGCATAATGGGAGGGTAAAGGCACTGACACTCCAAGTGGGAAGATTTTGAGTAATGCAGATGGAATGGCGAATCTGAGCACGACAAAAGGAAAAATGAGGTACCTTTTAGAAAACTTTCCCAATTACACAGTGTACCATCCACTGGGTTTCCCATGCATGTTTTAACTGGAGGAAGATTCCCTTAAACCTGGAGAGTTGGGACCACTAGAATGGGTAGCACACAGTATTGCTCTAAGTGGTGTTCTTTTGTTCACACAACGTCAGCAATCTTGTCAGCCCCAAGTGTCCAGTCATATGTCTCATCCAGCTGTGGGTGTAAAGGTGGTCAATCTAGCTTGCATCACAGGCCCTGAACGTAATTTTTAAGACTTTCTCTCTGTTTTTGCATTTTGCTTTTGAAATTTATTTTTATAAGTGGGTTTAACTGAATTTCAGTGCTGTGTTCATGCCGTTATACACACACATGATTCCATTATGGACACATGAGAATACATATGTTTTAAAATACTTAGAGTCAGACATATTCCTCTGCAATGAATAGGGGGTGTTGAGTCCAGTTCATTGTGCCGGGAGTAGGTGTTGTCTATTACATACATGGTTTATATAACGGTATCTGTGCTAATTTAAATTTGTGGTTTTATGCATCATCCCACTTCGGCTTTCCCATTAAGCAGGCAGAAGATGTTTTCTAAATGTGTGACTCTGTTATGTTTGTAATTCAGTTCATATGTACTCATGTGTACATTCCCGCTATGAGTGATAATTTATGATAAGATTAGTTACTCTGTAATCTTTACTAACTCAGTTCATGTGTAGCCATGTTTACAGGAACTTCATAAGTGATATCTTATGATAAGTTTCTTTTTCTGTGTGACTTATTTCACTTAGAATCATCGTACCTGAATCCACTCTTTTTGCTGCTACTGGCCTTATGACATTGATTTCATGGCTGAGCGATATTCCATCGTACGTAAGTACCACAATATCTTGAAACATTTTTGTCTTTCCTGGGATACTTAAGGTATACCCAAGTTGAGGTTCTTGTAAGCAGTGCAGCGCTAAACTTTAGGGTGGCACTGTCTCATTGATTTTCAGTTTTCCCAAGGTATATTCCCTAGACTGGAAGTGTCCTTGTCTGTGTAGCTCTGTTGTTTACTTGTTTTAGGGGACACAGTGCACTCCTCCAGAGAGGCAGTTGGCAACTTACATCCCGCCCATCAGCATAACAAGGCTGCCTGATCTCCAGGGCCTGTCTTGCCTTTCTGGATTTTACACATTTTGCGGATGTACATTTTGACCGGTGGGAAGGGATACTTCATTGTAGTGCAGATTTGCATTGCTGCTTGCTTGCTTGGCCAAAATGGGCGTATGCATTTTCTCCTGAATATATTCAGGAGAAAAAGCATACGCCCTTTATGGCCAAGTGCATCATTGTCGAAGTTGGGCCCCTCTTCTTGTGCTTTAAAGGTGATACCATACTACCTCGTGAAATATGTTTCCTGCTACTCTGCCTCATTTTAAAGTCCGCATCTCTGCCTTCCCTCAAAAGATTTTTGGAAGATAGTTGTCCTCTATTACTCTGCCAGTTTGTAAATTGCTGTGACCCTGAGCTCCATTTTTCAACTCGTTTTTGTGAGCTGAACGCAAATCCAAAATTATGGTTCAAAACCTATACTGGTTCCCGGGGGCTGGCTGAGACATTGGTTAATTCTACTTCCTGCCGGGCAATTAAAGTGACATGTGCCTGTCCAAATGCCTAACATCTACTCTCTCACTGGTTCTCCCTCTTCCCTTTCATCCCCTGCCAAATTGGCAACCTGTACGAACCAGGAGGTTAAAGGTGCTGTCTCTGCAAGTTGGAAAATTGATAGTAAAACAGTTGGAAAGTCAAACTGGCGCACAAGGAGAGGGACTATTCGTTGAGTTTTAGAAACCTTTCGTATTCACTGTGTGTCCATTCTCTAGGTTTCCTGTACATGTTATAGCTGTAGTAATATTCCCTTCAACCTGGAGAGTTGGGACCCATGGAATGGGTGACATGCATTATTGCTTTAAAGGGTCTGCATTTGCTCTCCTAATCTCACCAATCCTCTCAGTCTCATGTGTCCAGCCTTATGCCACATCCAGCTGTCATTGTAGATAGGGTCATTCAAGGTTTCATCAGAGACCCTGAAGGAATTGTAAAGAATTTCCCTGTTTTTTTGTTTTGTTTATGAAATTCCTTTTTATAGGGGGTTTGAGCTGATTCTCGCTGCCATGCTTATGTAAGTCTAGATACATTTGATACCCTTACGGAGACATAGCAATACATAGGTTTTAAGATTCTTACTAGTCAGATACATTCCTCTGCGGGAAATATGGGGTTTTGAATCCCTTTCACTGAGGAAGGTGTAGGTCTTGTCTATTCCATAGTTGGTTTTTGGAACAGTACCTGTGCTTATATCAAACTCTGGTTTTATGCATCACCCCACCTCTCCTTCACCGTTAAGAAGGCATAAGTGTGTTTTCTAAATGTGAGACTCTGTTCTCTTTCCTAACTCAGTTCATGTGTAGCCATGTTTACAGGATCTTCATAAGTGATATCTTACGATACGTTTCTTTTTCTGTGTGACTTATTTCACTTAGAATCATCGTACCTGAATCCACTCATTTTGCTGCTACTGGTCTTATGACATTGATTTCATGGCTGAGGGATATTCCATCGTATGTAAGTACCACAATGTTTTGAACCATTTTTTTCTTTCCTGGGATACTTAAGGTGTACCCAAGTTGAGGTTCTTTTAAGCAGTGCAGCCCTAAATTTTGGGGTGGCTCTGTCTTATTGATTTTCATTTTTCCAAAGGTATATTCCCAAGACTGGAAGTGCCTTTGGCTCTGTAGCTCTGTTGGTTACTTGTTTTAGGGAACACAATGCACTCTTCCAGAGAGGCAGTTGGCAATTTACATCCCGCCCATCAGCATAACAATGCTCCCTGTTCTCCAGGGCCTGTCTTGCCTTTCTGGTTTACACCCATTTTGTGGATGTCCCTTTTGACCGGTGGGACGTGATACTTTTTGTACTGCAGATTTTCAATGCCCGCTTCCTTGCTTGGCAAAAAAGGGAGTATGAGTTTTCTCGTGAAAATATTAAGGATGAAACACATACGCCCTTTTTGGCCAAGTGCATCATTGTCGGAGTTGTGCCCCTTTCCTGTGCTTTAAAGGCGATTCCAACATACCTCTTGAAATCTGTTTCCTGCTATTCTGCCTGGCTTTCAAGTCCGCCTCGTTACCATCCCGCAACAGATTTTTGGATGATAGTTGTCCTTTATTACTCTGCCAGTTTGTGAATTGCTCTGCCCCATAGCTCCATTTTTTAACTCGTTTTTTGTGAGCTGAACGCAAATCCAATATTTTGGTTCAGGAACAATACTGGTTCCCGGTGGGTGGCTGAGACTTTGGTTAATTCTTCTTCCTCCCGGGAAATAAGAGTGACATGTGCCCGTCCAAATGCCTAACAGCTACTCTCTCATTAGTTCTCCCTCTTCCCTTTCATCCTCTGCCATATTCGCAACCTGTGCGAACCAGGAGGTTAAAGGGGCTGTCTCTGCAAGTTGGGAGATTGATAGTAAAGCAGTTGGAACGTCAAACCGGAGCACCAGGAGAGGGACTATTCGTTGAGTTTTAGAGACCTTTCGTATTCACAGTGTGTCCATTCTCTAGGTTTGCCGTACATGTTATAGCTCTAGTAATATTCCCTTCAACCTGGAGAGTAGGGACCCATTGAATGGGTGCCATGCATTATTGCTTTAAGGGGTCTGAATTTGCTCACCCAATCTCACTAATCCTCTCAGTACCATGTGTCCATCCTTATGCCACATCAAGCTGTCCTTGTAGATAGGGTCATTCCAGGTTTCATCAGAGACCCTGAAGAAAGTGTAAAGAATTTCCCGGTTTTTTTGTTTTGTGTTTGAAATTCCTCTTTATACTGTGTTTGAGCTAATTCTCGCTGCCATGTTTATGCCAGTCTAGACACACTTGATTCCCTAATGGACACATATAAACACATAGGTTTTAAGATTCTTAGTAGTCAGATATATTCCTATGCGGGAAATATGGGGTTTTGAGTCCCTTTCACTGAGGAAGGTGTAGGTCTTGTCTATTCCATAGTTGGTTTTTGGAACGGTACCTGTGCTTATATCAAACTCTGCTTTTATGCATCCCCCCACCTCTCCTTCCCCCTTAAGCAGGCATAAGAGTGTTTTCTAAATGTGAGACTCTGTTCTCTTTCCTAACTCAGTTCATGTGTAGCCATGTTTACAGGATCTTCATAAGTGATATCTTATGATAAGTTTCTTTTTCTCTGTGACTTATTTCACTTAGAATCATCGTACCTGAATCCACTCATTTTGCTGCTACTGGTCTTATGACATTGATTTCATGGCTGAGGGATATTCCATCGTATGTAAGTACCACAATGTTTTGAACCATTTTTATCTTTCCTGGGATATTTAAGGTGTACCCAAGTTGAAGATCTTGTAAGCAGTGCAGCCCTAAATTTAGGAGTGGCTCTGCCTTATTGATGTTCAGTTTTCCCAAGGTATATTCCCTAGACTGGAAGTGCCCTTGGCTCTGTAGCTCTGTTGTTTAATTGTTTTAGGGAACACAATGCACTCCTCCAGAGAGGCAGTTGACAATTTACATACCGCCCATCAGCATAACAAAGCTCCCTGTTCTCCAGGGCCTGTCTTGCCTTTTTGGTTTTTACCCATGTTGTGGATGTCCCTTTTGACCGGTGGGAAGTGATACTCCTTTGTAGTGCAGATTTACATTGCCCGCTTGCTTGCTTGGCCAAAAAGGGTGTATGCATTGTCTCCTGAATATATTCAGGAGAAAATGCATACACCCTTTTTGGCCAAGTGCATCATTGTCGAAATTGTGCCCCTCTTCCTGTGCTTTAAAGGTGATTCCATACGACCTCGTGAAATATGTTTCCTGCTATTCTGCTTCCCTTACAAGTTCGCCTCCTTGCCTTCCCTCAACAGATTTTTGGACGATAGTTGCCCTTTATTACTCTGCCAGTTTGTGAA
Organism: Mesoplodon mirus; assembly: GCF_964341445.2. Taxonomy (NCBI): domain Eukaryota; kingdom Metazoa; phylum Chordata; class Mammalia; order Artiodactyla; family Ziphiidae; genus Mesoplodon; species Mesoplodon mirus. The sequence continues at coordinate 27,887 of NW_028294928.1, read as the reverse complement.
TTGCTGTGCCCCTGAGCTCCATTTTTCAACTCGTTTTTGTGAGCTGACCGCAAATCCAAAATTATGGTTCAAAACCTATACTGGTTCCTGGCGGGTGGCTGAGACATTGGTTAATTCTACTTCCTGCCGGGCAATTAAAGTGACATGTATCTGTCCAAATGCCTAACATCTACTCTCTCATTGGTTCTCCCTCTTCCCTTTCATCCCCTGCCAAATTGGCAACCTGTACGAACCAGGAGGTTAAAGGTGCTGTCTCTCCAAGTTGGAAAATTGATAGTAAAACAGTTGGAAAGTCAAACTGGCGCACAAGGAGAGGGACTATTCATTGAGTTTTAGAAACCTTTCGTATTCACAGTGTGTCCATTCTCTAGGTGTCCCGTACATGTTATAGCTGTAGTAATATTCCCTTCAACCTGGAGAGTAGGGACCCATGGAATGGGTGCCATGCATTATTGTTTAAAGGGTCTGTATTTGCTCTCCTAATCTCACCAATCCTCTCAGTCTCATGTGTCCATCCTTATGCCACATCCAGCTGTCATTGTAGATAGGGTCATTCCAGGTTTCATCAGAGACCCTGAAGGAATTGTAAAGAATTTCCCGGTTTTTTTGTTTTGTTTTTGAAATTCCTTTTTATAGTGGGTTTGAGCTGATTCTCGCTGCCATGCTTATGTAAGTCTAGATACACTTGATACCCTTACGGAGACATAGCATTACATAGGTTTTAAGATTCTTACTAGTCAGATACATTCCTCTGCGGGAAATATGGGGTTTTGAATCCCTTTCACTGAGGAAGGTGTAGGTCTTGTCTATTCCATAGTTGGTTGTTGGAACTGTACCTGTGCTTATATCAAACTCTGGTTTTATGCATCACCCCACCTCTCCTTCACCGTTAAGAAGGCATAAGTGTGTTTTCTAAATGTGAGACTCTGTTCTCTTTCCTAACTCAGTTCATGTGTAGCCATGTTTACAGGATCTTCATAAGTGATATCTTATGATACGTTTCTTTTTCTGTGTGACTTATTTCACTTAGAATCATCGTACCTGAATCCACTCATTTTGCTGCTACTGGTCTTATGACATTGATTTCATGGCTGAGGGATATTCCATCGTATGTAAGTGCCACAATGTTTTGAACCATTTTTATCTTTCCTGGGATACTTAAGGTGTACCACAGTTGAGGTTCTTGTGAGCAGTGCAGCCCTAAATTTTGGGGTGGCTCTGTCTTATTGATTTTCATTTTTCCAAAGGTATATTCCCAAGACTCGAAGTGCCTTTGGCTCTGTAGCTCTCTTGGTTACTTGTTTTAGGGAACACAATGCACTCCTCCAGAGAGGCAGCTGACAATTTACATCCCGCCCATCAGCATAACAAGGCTCCCTGTTCTCCAGGGCCTGTCTTGCCTTTCTGGTTTACACCCATTTTGCGGATGTCCCTTTTGACCGGTGGGACGTGATCCTTCTTTGTAGTGCAGATTTTCAATGCCCGCTTGCTTGCTTGGCAAAAAAGGGAGTATGCGTTTTCTCGTGAAAATATTAAGGATGAAACACATACGCCTTTTTGGCCACGTGCATCATTGTCGAAGTTGTGCCCCTTTCCTGTGCTTTAAAGGCGATTCCAACATACCTCTTGAAATCTGTTTCCTGCTATTCTGCCTGGCTTTCAAGTCCGCCTCATTGCCTTCCCTCAACAGATTTTTGGATGATAGTTGTCCTTTATTACTCTGCCAGTTTGTGAATTGCTCTGCCCCATAGCTCCATTTTTTAACTCGTTTTTTGTGAGCTGAACGCAAGTCCAATATTTTGGTTCAGGAACAATACTGGTTCCCGGTGGGTGGCTGAGACTTTGGTTAATTCTTCTTCCTCCCGGGAAATAAGAGTGACATGTGCCCGTCCAAATGCCTAACAGCTACTCTCTCATTAGTTCTCCCTCTTCCCTTTCATCCTCTGCCATATTCGCAACCTGTGCGAACCAGGAGGTTAAAGGGGCTGTCTCTGCAAGTTGGGAGATTGATAGTAAAGCAGTTGGAACGTCAAACCGGAGCACCAGGAGAGGGACTATTCGTTGAGTTTTAGAGACCTTTCGTATTCACAGTGTGTCCATTCTCTAGGTTTGCCGTACATGTTATAGCTCTAGTAATATTCCCTTCAACCTGGAGAGTAGGGACCCATTGAATGGGTGCCATGCATTATTGCTTTAAGGGGTCTGAATTTGCTCACCCAATCTCACTAATCCTCTCAGTACCATGTGTCCATCCTTATGCCACATCAAGCTGTCCTTGTAGATAGGGTCATTCCAGGTTTCATCAGAGACCCTGAAGAAAGTGTAAAGAATTTCCCGGTTTTTTTGTTTTGTGTTTGAAATTCCTCTTTATACTGTGTTTGAGCTGATTCTCGCTGCCATGTTTATGCCAGTCTAGACACATATGATTCCCTTATGGACACATATAAACACATAGGTTTTAAGATACTTAGTAGTCAGATATATTCCTATGCGGGAAATATGGGGTTTTGAGTCCCTTTCACTGAGGAAGGTGTAGGTCTTGTCTATTCCATAGTTGGTTTTTGGAACGGTACCTGTGCTTATATCAAACTCTGGTTTTATGCATCCCCCCACCTCTCCTTCCCCCTTAAGCAGGCATAAGTGTGTTTTCTAAATGTGAGACTCTGTTCTCTTTCCTAACTCAGTTCATGTGTAGCCATGTTTACAGGATCTTCATAAGTGATATCTTATGATTAGTTTCTTTTTCTGTGTGACTTATTTCACTTAGAATCATCGTACCTGAATCCACTCATTTTGCTGCTACTGGTCTTATGACATTGATTTAATGGCTGAGGGATATTCCATCGTACATAAGTACCACAAATTTTGAACCATTTTTATCTTTCCTGGGATATTTAAGGTGTACCCAAGTTGAAGATCTTGTAAGCAGTGCAGCCCTAAATTTAGGAGTGGCTCTGCCTTATTGATTTTCAGTTTTCCCAAGGAATATTACCTAGACTGGAAGAGCCCTTGGCTCTGTAGCTCTGTTGTTTAATTGTTTTAGGGAACACAATGCACTCCTCCAGAGAGGCAGTTGACAATTTACATACCGCCCATCAGCATAACAAGGCTCCCTGCTCTCCAGGGCCTGTCTTGCCTTTTTGGTTTTTACCCATGTTGTGGATGTCCCTTTTGACCGGTGGGAAGTGATACTCCTTTGTAGTGCAGATTTACATTGCCCGCTTGCTTGCTTGGCCAAAAAGAGTGTATGCGTTTTCTCCTGAATATATTCAGGAGAAAACACATACACCCTTTTTGGCCAATTGCATCATTGTCGAAATTGTGCCCCTCTTCCTCTGCTTTAAAGGTGATTCCATACTACCTCGTGAAATATGTTTCCTGCTATTCTGCTTCCCTTACAAGTTCGCCTCCTTGCCTTCCCTCAACAGATTTTTGGATGATAGTTGCCCTTTATTACTCTGCCAGTTTGTGAATTGCTGTGCCCCTGAACTCCGTTTTTTAACTCGTTTTTTCTGAGCTGAACCCAAGTCCAATATTTTGGTTCAGGACCTACACTGGTTTTCGCTGGGTGGCTGAGACTTTGGTCAATTCTTCTTCCTCCCGGGAAATAAGAGTGACATATGCCCGTCCAAATGCCTAACACCTACTCTCTCATTGGTTCTCTCTCTTCCCATTCATCCTCTGCGAAATTGGCAACCTGTGCGAAACGGGAGGTTAAAGGTGCTGTCTCTCCAGGTTGAGAGATTGATAGTAAAGCAGTTGGAAAGTCAAACAGGAACGCCAGGAGAGGGACTATTCGTTGAGTTTTAGAGACCTTTCGTATTCACAGTGTGTCCATTCTCTAGGTTTCCCGTACATGTTATAGCTGTAGTAATATTCCCTTCAACATGGAGAGTTGGGACCCATGGAATGGGTGCCATGCATTATTGCTTTAAAGGGTCTGCATTTGCTCACCCAATCTCACCACTCCTCTCAGTCCCATGTGTCCTGCCTTATGCCACATCCAGCTGTCATTGTAGATAGTGTCATTCCAGGTTTCATCAGAGACCCTGAAGGAATTGTAAAGAATTTCCCTGTTTTTTTGTTTTGTTTTTGAAATTCCTTTTATAGTGGGTTTGAGCTGCTTCTCACTGCCATGCTTATGTAAGTCTAGATACACTTGATACCCTTACGGAGACATAGCAATACATAGGTTTTAAGATTCTTACTAGTCAGATACATTCCTCTGCGGGAAATATGGGGTTTTGAATCCCTTTCACTGAGGAAGATGTAGGTCTTGTCTATACCATAGTTGGTTTTTGGAACAGTACCTGTGCTTATATCAAACTCTGGTTTTATGCATCACCCCACCTCTCCTTCACCGTTAAGAAGGCATAAGTGTGTTTTCTAAATGTGAGACTCTGTTCTCTTTCCTAACTCAGTTCATGTGTAGCCATGTTTACAGGATCTTCATAAGTGATATCTTATGATACGTTTCTTTTTCTGTGTGACTTATTTCACTTAGAATCATCGTACCTGAATCCACTCATTTTGCTGCTACTGGTCTTATGACATTGATTTAATGGCTGAGGGATATTCCATCGTACATAAGTACCACAAATTTTGAACCATTTTTATCTTTCCTGGGATATTTAAGGTGTACCCAAGTTGAAGATCTTGTAAGCAGTGCAGCCCTAAATTTAGGAGTGGCTCTGCCTTATTGATTTTCAGTTTTCCCAAGGAATATTACCTAGACTGGAAGTGCCCTTGGCTCTGTAGCTCTGTTGTTTAATTGTTTTAGGGAACACAATGCACTCCTCCAGAGAGGCAGTTGACAATTTACATACCGCCCATCAGCATAACAAGGCTCCCTGCTCTCCAGGGCCTGTCTTGCCTTTTTGGTTTTTACCCATGTTGTGGATGTCCCTTTTGACCGGTGGGAAGTGATACTCCTTTGTAGTGCAGATTTACATTGCCCGCTTGCTTGCTTGGCCAAAAAGAGTGTATGCGTTTTCTCCTGAATATATTCAGGAGAAAACACATACACCCTTTTTGGCCAATTGCATCATTGTCGAAATTGTGCCCCTCTTCCTCTGCTTTAAAGGTGATTCCATACTACCTCGTGAAATATGTTTCCTGCTATTCTGCTTCCCTTACAAGTTCGCCTCCTTGCCTTCCCTCAACAGATTTTTGGATGATAGTTGCCCTTTATTACTCTGCCAGTTTGTGAATTGCTGTGCCCCTGAACTCCATTTTTTAACTCGTTTTTTCTGAGCTGAACCCAAGTCCAATATTTTGGTTCAGGACCTACACTGGTTTTCGCTGGGTGGCTGAGACTTTGGTCAATTCTTCTTCCTCCCGGGAAATAAGAGTGACATATGCCCGTCCAAATGCCTAACACCTACTCTCTCATTGGTTCTCTCTCTTCCCATTCATCCTCTGCGAAATTGGCAACCTGTGCGAAACAGGAGGTTAAAGGTGCTGTCTCTCCAGGTTGAGAGATTGATAGTAAAGCAGTTGGAAAGTCAAACAGGAACGCCAGGAGAGGGACTATTCGTTGAGTTTTAGAGACCTTTCGTATTCACAGTGTGTCCATTCTCTAGGTTTCCCGTACATGTTATAGCTGTAGTAATATTCCCTTCAACATGGAGAGTTGGGACCCATGGAATGGGTGCCATGCATTATTGCTTTAAAGGGTCTGCATTTGCTCACCCAATCTCACCACTCCTCTCAGTCCCATGTGTCCTGCCTTATGCCACATCCAGCTGTCATTGTAGATAGTGTCATTCCAGGTTTCATCAGAGACCCTGAAGGAATTGTAAAGAATTTCCCTGTTTTTTTGTTTTGTTTTTGAAATTCCTTTTATAGTGGGTTTGAGCTGCTTCTCACTGCCATGCTTATGTAAGTCTAGATACACTTGATACCCTTACGGAGACATAGCAATACATAGGTTTTAAGATTCTTACTAGTCAGATACATTCCTCTGCGGGAAATATGGGGTTTTGAATCCCTATCACTGAGGAAGATGTAGGTCTTGTCTATACCATAGTTGGTTTTTGGAACAGTACCTGTGCTTATATCAAACTCTGGTTTTATGCATCACCCCACCTCTCCTTCACCGTTAAGAAGGCATAAGTGTGTTTTCTAAATGTGAGACTCTGTTCTCTTTCCTAACTCAGTTCATGTGTAGCCATGTTTACAGGATCTTCATAAGTGATATCTTATGATACGTTTCTTTTTCTGTGTGACTTATTTCACTTAGAATCATCGTACCTGAATCCACTCATTTTGCTGCTACTGGTCTTATGACATTGATTTAATGGCTGAGGGATATTCCATCGTACATAAGTACCACAAATTTTGAACCATTTTTATCTTTCCTGGGATATTTAAGGTGTACCCAAGTTGAAGATCTTGTAAGCAGTGCAGCCCTAAATTTAGGAGTGGCTCTGCCTTATTGATTTTCAGTTTTCCCAAGGAATATTACCTAGACTGGAAGTGCCCTTGGCTCTGTAGCTCTGTTGTTTAATTGTTTTAGGGAACACAATGCACTCCTCCAGAGAGGCAGTTGACAATTTACATACCGCCCATCAGCATAACAAGGCTCCCTGCTCTCCAGGGCCTGTCTTGCCTTTTTGGTTTTTACCCATGTTGTGGATGTCCCTTTTGACCGGTGGGAAGTGATACTCCTTTGTAGTGCAGATTTACATTGCCCGCTTGCTTGCTTGGCCAAAAAGAGTGTATGCGTTTTCTCCTGAATATATTCAGGAGAAAACACATACACCCTTTTTGGCCAATTGCATCATTGTCGAAATTGTGCCCCTCTTCCTCTGCTTTAAAGGTGATTCCATACTACCTCGTGAAATATGTTTCCTGCTATTCTGCTTCCCTTACAAGTTCGCCTCCTTGCCTTCCCTCAACAGATTTTTGGATGATAGTTGCCCTTTATTACTCTGCCAGTTTGTGAATTGCTGTGCCCCTGAACTCCATTTTTTAACTCGTTTTTTCTGAGCTGAACCCAAGTCCAATATTTTGGTTCAGGACCTACACTGGTTTTCGCTGGGTGGCTGAGACTTTGGTCAATTCTTCTTCCTCCCGGGAAATAAGAGTGACATATGCCCGTCCAAATGCCTAACACCTACTCTCTCATTGGTTCTCTCTCTTCCCATTCATCCTCTGCGAAATTGGCAACCTGTGCGAAACAGGAGGTTAAAGGTGCTGTCTCTCCAGGTTGAGAGATTGATAGTAAAGCAGTTGGAAAGTCAAACAGGAACGCCAGGAGAGGGACTATTCGTTGAGTTTTAGAGACCTTTCGTATTCACAGTGTGTCCATTCTCTAGGTTTCCCGTACATGTTATAGCTGTAGTAATATTCCCTTCAACATGGAGAGTTGGGACCCATGGAATGGGTGCCATGCATTATTGCTTTAAAGGGTCTGCATTTGCTCACCCAATCTCACCACTCCTCTCAGTCCCATGTGTCCTGCCTTATGCCACATCCAGCTGTCATTGTAGATAGTGTCATTCCAGGTTTCATCAGAGACCCTGAAGGAATTGTAAAGAATTTCCCTGTTTTTTTGTTTTGTTTTTGAAATTCCTTTTATAGTGGGTTTGAGCTGCTTCTCACTGCCATGCTTATGTAAGTCTAGATACACTTGATACCCTTACGGAGACATAGCAATACATAGGTTTTAAGATTCTTACTAGTCAGATACATTCCTCTGCGGGAAATATGGGGTTTTGAATCCCTTTCACTGAGGAAGGTGTAGGTCTTGTCTATACCATAGTTGGTTTTTGGAACAGTACCTGTGCTTATATCAAACTCTGGTTTTATGCATCACCCCACCTCTCCTTCACCGTTAAGAAGGCATAAGTGTGTTTTCTAAATGTGAGACTCTGTTCTCTTTCCTAACTCAGTTCATGTGTAGCCATGTTTACAGGATCTTCATAAGTGATATCTTATGATACGTTTCTTTTTCTGTGTGACTTATTTCACTTAGAATCATCGTACCTGAATCCACTCATTTTGCTGCTACTGGTCTTATGACATTGATTTCATGGCTGAGGGATATTCCATCGTATGTAAGTACCACAATGTTTTGAACCATTTTTATCTTTCCTGGGATATTTATGGTGTACCCAAGTTGTGGTTCTTGTAAGCAGTGCAGCCCTAAATTTTGGGGTGGCTCTGTCTTATTGATTTTCATTTTTCCAAAGGTATATTCCCAAGACTGGAAGTGCCCTTGGCTCTGTAGCTGTTGTTTACTTGTTTTAGGGAACACAATGCACTCCTCCAGAGAGGCAGTTGGCAATTTACATCTCGCCCATCAGCATAACAAGGCTCCCTGTTCTCCAGGGCCTGTCTTGCCTTTCTGATTTTTGCCCATTTTGTGGATGTCCCTTTTGACCGGTGGGAAGTGATACTTTATGTAGTGCAGATTTTCAATGCCCGCTTGCTTGCTTGGCAAAAAAGGGAGTATGCGTTTTCTCGTGAAAATATTAAGGATGAAACACATACGCCCTTTTTGGCCACGTGCATCATTGTCGAAGTTGTGCCCCTTTCCTGTGCTTTAAAGGCGATTCCAACATACCTCTTGAAATCTGTTTCCTGCTATTCTGCATGGCTTTCAAGTCCGCCTCGTTGCCTTCCCTCAACAGATTTTTGTATGATAGTTGTCCTTTATTACTCTGCCAGTTTGTGAATTGCTCTGCCCCATAGCTCCATTTTTTAACTCGTTTTTTTGTGAGCTGAACGCAAGTCCAATATTTTGGTTCAGGAACAATACTGGTTCCTGGTGGGTGGCTGAGACTTTGGTTAATTCTTCTTCCTCCCGGGAAATAAGAGTGACATGTGCCCGTCCAAATGCCTAACAGCTACTCTCTCATTAGTTCTCCCTCTTCCCTTTCATCCTCTGCCATATTCGCAACCTGTGCGAACCAGGAGGTTAAAGGGGCTGTCTCTGCAAGTTGGGAGATTGATAGTAAAGCAGTTGGAACGTCAAACCGGAGCACCAGGAGAGGGACTATTCGTTGAGTTTTAGAGACCTTTCGTATTCACAGTGTGTCCATTCTCTAGGTTTGCCGTACATGTTATAGCTCTAGTAATATTCCCTTCAACCTGGAGAGTAGGGACCCATGGAATGGGTGCCATGCATTATTGCTTTAAGGGGTCTGAATTTGCTCACTCAATCTCACTATTCCTCTCAGTACCATGTGTCCATCCTTATGCCACATCAAGCTGTCATTGTAGATAGGGTCATTCCAGGTTTCATCAGAGACCCTGAAGAAAGTGTAAAGAATTTCCCGGTTTTTTTGGTTTGTGTTTGAAATTCCTCTTTATACTGTGTTTGACCTGATTCTCGCTGCCATGTTTATGCCTGTCTAGACACACTTGATTCCCTTATGGACACATATAAACACATAGGTTTTAAGATACTTAGTAGTCAGATATATTCCTATGTGGGAAATATGGGGTTTTGAGACCCTTTCACTGAGGAAGGTGTAGGTCTTGTCTATTCCATAGTTGGTTTTTGGAATGGTACCTGTGCTTATATCAAACTCTGGTTTTATGCATCACCCCACCTCTCCTTCCCCCTTAAGCAGGCATAAGAGTGTTTTCTAAATGTGAGACTCTGTTCTCTTTCCTAACTCAGTTCATGTGTAGCCATGTTTACAGGATCTTCGTAAGTGATATCTTATGATAAGTTTCTTTTTCTCTGTGACTTATTTCACTTAGAATCATCGTACCTGAATCCAGTCATTTTGCTGCTACTGGTCTTATGACATTGATTTAATGGCTGAGGGATATTCCATCGTACATAAGTACCACAAATTTTGAACCATTTTTATCTTTCCTGGGATATTTAAGGTGTACCCAAGTTGAAGATCTTGTAAGCAGTGCAGCCCTAAATTTAGGAGTGGCTCTGCCTTATTGATTTTCAGTTTTCCCAAGGTATATTCCCTAGACTGGAAGTGCCCTTGGCTCTGTAGCTCTGTTGTTTAATTGTTTTAGGGAACACAATGCACTCCTCCAGAGAGGCAGTTGACAATTTACATACCGCCCATCAGCATAACAAGGCTCCCTGCTCTCCAGGGCCTGTCTTGCCTTTTTGGTTTTTACCCATGTTGTGGATGTCCCTTTTGACCGGTGGGAAGTGATACTCTTTGTAGTGCAGATTTACATTGCCCGCTTGCTTGCTTGGCCAAAAAGGGCGTATGCGTTGTCTCCTGAATATATTCAGGAGAAAACGCATACACACTTTTTGGCCAAGTGCATCATTGTGGAAATTGTGCCCCTCTTCCTGTGCTTTAAAGGTGATTCCATACTACCTCGTGAAATATGTTTCCTGCTATTCTGCTTCCCTTACAAGTTCGCCTCCTTGCCTTCCCTCAACAGATTTTTGGACGATAGTTGCCCTTTATTACTCTGCCAGTTTGTGAATTGCTGTGCCCCTGAACTCCGTTTTTTAACTCGTTTTTTCTGAGCTGAACCCAAGTCCAATATTTTGGTTCAGGACCTACACTGGTTTTCGCTGGGTGGCTGAGACTTTGGTCAATTCTTCTTCCTCCCGGGAAATAAGAGTGACATATGCCCGTCCAAATACCTAACACCTACTCTCTGATTGGTTCTCTCTCTTCCCATTCATTCTCTGCGAAATTGGCAACCTGTGCGAAACAGGAGGTTAAAAGTGCTGTCTCTCCAGGTTGAGAGATTGATAGTAAAGCAGTTGGAAAGTCAAACAGGAACGCCAGGAGAGGGACTATTCGTTGAGTTTTAGAGACCTTTCGTATTCACAGTGTGTCCATTCTCTAGGTTTCCCCTACATGTTATAGCTGTAGTAATATTCCCTTCAACCTGGAGAGTTGGGACCCATGGAATGGGTGCCATGAATTATTGCTTTAAAGGGTCTACATTTGCTCACCCAATCTCACCAATCCTCTCAGTCCCATGTGTCCTGCCTTATGCCACATCCAGCTGTCATTGTAGATAGGGTCATTCCAGGTTTCATCAGAGACCCTGAAGGAATTGTGAAGAATTTCCCTGTTTTTTTGTTTTGTTTTTGAAATTCCTTTTATAGTGGGTTTGATCTGTTTCTCACTGCCATGCTTATGTAAGTCTAGATACACTTGATACCCTTACGGAGACATATCAATACATAGGTTTTAAGATTCTTACTCATCAGATACATTCCTCTGCGTGAAATATGGGGTTTTGAATCCCTTTCACTGAGGAAGGTGTAGGTCTTTTCTATTCCATAGTTGGTTTTTGGAACAGTACCTGTGCTTATATCAAACTCTGGTTTTATGCATCACCCCACCTCTCCTTCACCGTTAAGAAGGCAAAAGTGTGTTTTCTAAATGTGAGACTCTGTTCTCTTTCCTAACTCAGTTCATGTGTAGCCATGTTTACAGGATCTTCATAAGTGATATCTTATGATATGTTTCTTTTTCTGTGTGACTTATTTCACTTAGAATCATCGTACCTGAATCCACTCATTTTGCTGCTACTGGTCTTATGACATTGATTTCATGGCTGAGGGATATTCCATCGTATGTAAGTACCACAATGTTTTGAACCATTTTTATCTTTCCTGGGATACTTACGGTGTACCCAATTTGTGGTTCTTGTAAGCAATGCAGCCCTAAGTTTTGGGGTGGCTCTGGCTTATTGATTTTCATTTTTCCAAAGGTATATTCCCAAGACTGGAAGTGCCCTTGGCTCTGTAGCTCTGTTGTTTAATTGTTTTAGGGAACACAATGCACTCCTCCAGAGAGGCAGTTGACAATTTACATACCGCCCATCAGCATAACAAGGCTCCCTGCTCTCCAGGGCCTGTCTTGCCTTTTTGGTTTTTACCCATGTTGTGGATGTCCCTTTTGACCGGTGGGAAGTGATACTCTTTGTAGTGCAGATTTACATTGCCCGCTTGCTTGCTTGGCCAAAAAGGGCGTATGCGTTGTCTCCTGAATATATTCAGGAGAAAACGCATACACCCTTTTTGGCCAAGTGCATCATTGTGGAAATTGTGCCCCTCTTCCTGTGCTTTAAAGGTGATTCCATACTACCTCGTGAAATATGTTTCCTGCTATTCTGCTTCCCTTACAAGTTCGCCTCCTTGCCTTCCCTCAACAGATTTTTGGACGATAGTTGCCCTTTATTACTCTGCCAGTTTGTGAATTGCTGTGCCCCTGAACTCCGTTTTTTAACTCGTTTTTTCTGAGCTGAACCCAAGTCCAATATTTTGGTTCAGGACCTACACTGGTTTTCGCTGGGTGGCTGAGACTTTGGTCAATTCTTCTTCCTCCCGGGAAATAAGAGTGACATATGCCCGTCCAAATACCTAACACCTACTCTCTGATTGGTTCTCTCTCTTCCCATTCATTCTCTGCGAAATTGGCAACCTGTGCGAAACAGGAGGTTAAAAGTGCTGTCTCTCCAGGTTGAGAGATTGATAGTAAAGCAGTTGGAAAGTCAAACAGGAACGCCAGGAGAGGGACTATTCGTTGAGTTTTAGAGACCTTTCGTATTCACAGTGTGTCCATTCTCTAGGTTTCCCCTACATGTTATAGCTGTAGTAATATTCCCTTCAACCTGGAGAGTTGGGACCCATGGAATGGGTGCCATGAATTATTGCTTTAAAGGGTCTACATTTGCTCACCCAATCTCACCAATCCTCTCAGTCCCATGTGTCCTGCCTTATGCCACATCCAGCTGTCATTGTAGATAGGGTCATTCCAGGTTTCATCAGAGACCCTGAAGGAATTGTGAAGAATTTCCCTGTTTTTTTGTTTTGTTTTTGAAATTCCTTTTATAGTGGGTTTGATCTGTTTCTCACTGCCATGCTTATGTAAGTCTAGATACACTTGATACCCTTACGGAGACATATCAATACATAGGTTTTAAGATTCTTACTCATCAGATACATTCCTCTGCGTGAAATATGGGGTTTTGAATCCCTTTCACTGAGGAAGGTGTAGGTCTTTTCTATTCCATAGTTGGTTTTTGGAACAGTACCTGTGCTTATATCAAACTCTGGTTTTATGCATCACCCCACCTCTCCTTCACCGTTAAGAAGGCAAAAGTGTGTTTTCTAAATGTGAGACTCTGTTCTCTTTCCTAACTCAGTTCATGTGTAGCCATGTTTACAGGATCTTCATAAGTGATATCTTATGATATGTTTCTTTTTCTGTGTGACTTATTTCACTTAGAATCATCGTACCTGAATCCACTCATTTTGCTGCTACTGGTCTTATGACATTGATTTCATGGCTGAGGGATATTCCATCGTATGTAAGTACCACAATGTTTTGAACCATTTTTATCTTTCCTGGGATACTTACGGTGTACCCAATTTGTGGTTCTTGTAAGCAATGCAGCCCTAAGTTTTGGGGTGGCTCTGGCTTATTGATTTTCATTTTTCCAAAGGTATATTCCCAAGACTGGAAGTGCCCTTGGCTCTGTAGCTCTGTTGTTTACTTGTTTTAGGGAACACAATGCACTCCTCCAGAGAGGCAGTTGGCAATTTACATCCCGCCCATCAGCATAACAAAGCTCCCTGTTCTCCAGGGCCTGTCTTGCCTTTCTGATTTTTGCCCATTTTGTGGATGTCCCTTTTGACCGGTGGGGAGTGTTACTTCTTTGTAGTGCAGATTTTCAATGCCCTCTTGCTTGCTTGGCAAAAAAGGGAGTATGCATTTTCTCGTGAAAATATTAAGGATGAAACACATACGCCCTTTTTGGCCACGTGCATCATTGTCGAAGTTGTGCCCCTTTCCTGTGCTTTAAAGGCGATTCCAACATACCTCGTGAAATCTGTTTCCTGCTATTCTGCCTGGCTTTCAAGTCTGCCTAGTTGCCTTCCCTCAACAGATTTTTGTATGATAGTTGTCCTTTATTACTCTGCCAGTTTGTGAATTGCTCTGCCCCATAGCTCCATTTTTTATCTCGTTTATTTGTGAGCTGAACGCAAGTCCAATATTTTGGTTCAGGAACAATACTGGTTCCCGGTGGGTGGCTGAGACTTTGGTTAATTCTTCTTCCTCCCGGGAAATAAGAGTGACATGTGCCCGTCCAAATGCCTAACAGCTACTCTCTCATTGGTTCTCCCTCTTGCCTTTCATCCTCTGCCATATTCGCAACCTGTGCAAACCAGGAGGTTAAAGGGGCTGTCTCTGCAAGTTGGGAGATTGATAGTAAAGCAGTTGGAACATCAAACAGGAGCACCAGGAGAGGGACTATTCGTTGAGTTTTAGAGACCTTTCATATTCACAGTGTGTCCATTCTCTAGGTTTCCCGTACATGTTATAGCTGTAGTAATATTCCCTTCAACCTGGAGAGTAGGGACCCATGGAATGGGTGCCATGCATTATTGCTTTAAGGGGTCTGCATTTGCTCACCCAATCTCACTATTCCTCTCAGTACCATGTGTCCATCCTTATGCCACATCCACCTGTCATTGTAGATTGGGTCATTCCAGGTTTCATCAGAGACCCTGAAGAAATTGTAAAGAATTTCCCGGGTTTTTTGTTTTGTGTTTGAAATTCCTCTTTATACTGTGTTTGAGCTGATTCTCACTGCCATGTTTATGCCAGTCTAGACACACTTGATTCCCTTATGGACACATATAAACACATAGGTTTTAAGATTCTTAGTAGTCAGATATATTCCTATGCGGGAAATATGGGGTTTTGAGTCCCTTTCACTGAGGAAGATGTAGGTTTTGTGTATTCCATAGTTGGTTTTTGGAACGGTACCTTTTCTGATATCAAACACTGGTTTTATTCATCACCCCACCTCTCCATCCCCCTTAAGCAGGCATAAGAGTGTTTTCTAAATGTGAGATTCTCTTCTCTTTCCTAACTCAGTTCACGTGTAGCCATGTTACAGGATCTTCATAAGTGATAGCTTATGATACGTTTCTTTTTCTGTGTGACTTATTTCACTTAGAATCATCGTACCTGAATCCACTCATTTTGCTGCTGCTGGTCTTATGATATTGATTTTATGGCTGAGGGATATTCCATCGTATGTAAGTACCACAGTTTTTTGAACCATTTTTATCTTTCCTGGAATATTTAAGGTGTACACAAGTTGAGGTTATTGTAAGCAGTGCAGCCCTAAATTTTGGGGTGTCTCTGTCTTATTGATTTTCAGTTTTCCCAAGGTATATTCACTAGACTGGAAGTGCCCTTGGCTCTGTAGCTCTGTTGTTTACTTGTTTTATGGAACACAATGCACTCCTCCAGAGAGGCAGTTGGCAATTTACATCCCGGCCATCAGCATAACAAGGCTCCCTGTTCTCCAGGGCCTGTCTTCAATTTCTGGTTTTTACCCTTCATGTGGATGTCCCCTAGAACCGGTGGGAAGTGATACTTCTTTGTAGTGCTGATTTGTATTGCCCGCTTGCTTGCTTGACCAAAATGGGCGTATGCGTTTTCTCCTGAATATACTCAGGAGAAAACGCATACGCCCTCTTTGGCCAAGTTCATCATTGTCGAAGTTGTGCCCCTCTTCCTGTGCTTTAAAGGCGATTCCAACATACCTCTTGAAATCTGTTTCCTGCTATTCTGCCTCACATTCAAGTCCGCCTCGTTGCGTTCCCTCAACAGATTTTTGGATGATAGTTGTCCTTTATTTCTCTGCCATTTTGTGAATTGCTGGGCCCCTGAGCTCCATTTTTTAACTCGTTTTTTTGTGAGCTGAACGCATTTCCATATTTTGGTTCAGGACCTATACTGGTTCCCGGTGGGTGGCAGATACTTTGGTTAATTCTTCTTCCTCCCGGGAAATAAGAGTGACAGGTGCCCGTCCAAATGCCTAACAGCTACTCTCTCTTTGGTTCTCCCTGTTCCCTTTCATCCTTTGCCAAATTGGCAACCTGTGTGAACCTGGATGTTAAAGGTTCTGTCTCTCCAAGTTGGGAGATTGATAGTAAAGCAGTTGGAAAGTCAAACTGGAGCACCAGGAGAGCGATTATTCGTTGAGTTTTAGAAAGCTTTCTTATTCACAGTGTGTCCATTCGCTAGGTTTCCCATACCTGTTATAGCTGTAGTAATATTCCCTTCAACCTGGAGAGTTGGGAACCATGGAATGGGTGACGTACATTATTGCTTTAAAGGGTCTGCATTTGCTCACCCAATCTCACCAATCCTCTCAGTCCCATGTGTCCAGCCTTATGCCACCTCCAGCTGTCGTTGTAGATTCGGTCATTCCAAGGTTCATCAGAGAGCCTGAAGGAATTGTAAAGAATTTCGCTGTGTTTTTGTTTTGTTTTTGAAATTACGTTTTATATTGGTTTGATCTGATTCTCGCTGCCATCTTTATGCCAGTCTACACACACTGGATTCCCTTATGGAGACATATCAATACATAGGTTTTAAGATTCTTACTAGTCAGATATATTCCTCTGCGGGAAATGTGGGGTTTTGAGTCCCTTTCACTGAGGAAGGTGTAGGTGTTGTTTATTCCATAGTTGGTTTTTGGAAGGGTACCTGTGCTTATATCAAATTCTGGTTTTATGCATCACCCCACCTCTCCTTCCCCCTTAAGCAGGCATAAGTGTGTTTTCTATATGTGAGACTCTGTTCTCTTTCCTAACTCAGTTCATGTGTCGCCATGTTTACAGGATCTTCATAAGTGATATCTTATGATAAGTTTCTTTTTCTGTGTGACTTAATTCACTTAGAATCATCGTAACTGAATCCACTCATTTTGCTGCTACTGGTCTTATGACATTGATTTCATGGCTGAGGGATATTCCATCATACGTAAGTACCACAATTTTTGAACCATTTTTACCTTTCCTGGGATACTTAAGGTGTACCCAAGTTGAGGTTCTTGTAAGCAGTGCAGCTCTAAATTTTGGGGTAGCTCTGTCTTATTCATTTTCAGTTTTCCCAAGGTATATTTCCTAGACTGGGAGTGTACTTGCCTCTGTAGCTCTGTTGTTTACTTGTTTTAGGGAACACAATGCACTACTCCAGAGAGGCAATTGGCAATTTACGTCCCGCCCATCATCATAACAAGGCTCCCTGTTCTCCAGGGCCTGTCTTGCCTTTCTGGTTTTTACCCATTTTGTGGATGTCCCTTGTGACCGGTGGGAAATGATACTTCTTTGTAGTGCAGACTTGCATTGCCCACTTGCTTGCTTGGCGAAAAGTGCGAATGCGTTTTCACCTGAATATATTCAGGAGAAAACGCATACGGCCTTTTTGGCCATGTGCATCATTGTCGAAGTTGTGCTCCTCTTCCTGTGCTTTAAAGGCCATTCCAACGTACCTCTTGAAATCTGTTTCCTGCTATTCTGCCTAGCTTTCATGTCCGCCTAGTTGCCTTCTCTCAACAGATTGTTGGAAGATAGTTGCCCTTTATTACTCTGCCAGTTTGTGAATTGTTCTGCCCCTGAGCTCCATTTTTAACTCGTTTTTTGTGAGCTGAACACAAGTCCAATATTTTGGTTCAGGACCTATACTGGTTTTCGGTGGGTGGCTGAGACTTTTGTTAATTCTTCTTCTGGCCGGAAAATTAGAGTGACATTTTGCGGTCCAAATGCTTAACAGCTACTCTCTCATTGGTTCTCCCTCTTCCCTTTCATCCTCTGCCAAATTGGCAACCTGTGAGAACCAGGAGGTTAAAGGGGCTGTCTCTCTAAGTTGGGAGATTGATAGTAAAGCAGTTGGAAAGTCAAACCGTAGCACCAGGAGAGGGACGATTAGTTTAGTTTTAGAAACCTTTCGTATTCACAGTGTGTCCATTCTCTAGGTTTCCCGAACATGTTATAGCTGTTGTAATATTCCCTTCAACCTGGAGGGTTGGGCCCATGGAATGGGTGCCACTCATTATTGCTTTAAAGGGTCTGCATTTGCTCACCCAGTCTCAACATTCCTCTCAGTCCAAAGTGTCCAGCCTTATGCCACATCCAGCTGTCATTGTAGATAGGGTCATTCCAGGTTTCATCAGAGACCCTGAAGGAATTGTAAGGAATTTCCCTTTTTTTTTGTTTTGTTTTTGAAATTCCTTTTTATAGTGGGTTGAGCTGATTCTCACTGCCATGTTTATGCCAGTCTAGACACACTTGATTCCCTTATGGAGACATATCAATACATAGGTTTTAAGATTCTTACTGTAAGATATATTACTCTGCATTGAATATGGGGTGTTGAGTCCCTTTCACTGAGGAACGTGTAGGTCTTGTCTATTCTGTATTTGATTTTTGGAACTGTACCTGTACTAATATCAAACTCTGGTTTTATGCATCACCCCACCTCTCCTTCCCCCTTAAGAAGGCATAAGGTTGTTTTCTAAATGTGAGACTCCCTTCTCTTTCCTATCTCTGTTCATATGTAGCCATGTTTACAGGATCTTCATAATTGATATCTTATGATAATTTTCTTTTTCTGTTTGACTTATTTCAATTAGAATTATCGTACCTGAATCCACTCATTTTGCTGCTACTGGTCTTATGACATTGATTTCATGGCTGAGGGATATTCCGTCATACGTAGGTACCACAATTTCTTGAACCATTTTTGTCTTTCCTGGGATATTTAAGGTGTACCCAAGTTGAGGTTTTTGTAAGCAGTGCAGCCCTGAATTTTGGTGTGGATTTGTCTTATAAATTTTCAGTTTTCCCAAGCTATATTACCTAGACTGGAAGTGCCATTGGCTCTGTAGCTCTGTTGTTTACTTGTTTTAGGGAACACAGTGCACTCCTCCAGAGAGGCAGTTGGCAATTTACATCCCGCCCATCAGCATAACAAGGCTCCCTGTTCCCCAGGGCCTGTCTTGCCTGTCTGTTTTTTACACATTTTGCGGATGTCCCTTTTGTCTGGTGGGAAGTGACACTTCTTTTTAGTGCAGATTTGCATTGCCCGCTTGCTTGCTTTGCTGAAAAGGGCATATGCGTTTTCTCCTGAATATATTCACGTGAAAACCCATATGCCCTTTATGGCCATTTCCATTATTTTCGAAGTTGTGATGCTTTTCCTGTGTTTAAAGGCGATTCCAATGTACCTCTTGAAATCTGTTTCATGCCACTCTGCCTCATTTTCACTTCCGCCTCGTGGCTTTCCCTCAACAGATTTTTGGAAGACAGTAGTCCTTTATAACTCTGCAGGTTAGTGAATTGCTGTGGCCCTGAGCTCCATTTTATAACTCGCATTTTTGTGAGCTGACCGCAAATCCACAGTTTTGCTTCTGGACCTATACTGGTTCTGGTGGGGGCAGGCTGAATCTTTGGTTAATTCCTCTTCATGACGGGTAATTAGAGTGAAATGTGGCCGTCCAAATACCTACAGCTACTCTCTCATTGGTTCTCTCTCTTCCCTTATATCCTCTGCACAATTTTACAACTGTGCGAACCAGGAGGTTATAGGGGCTGACTCTCCAAGTTGGGAGATTGATAGTAAAGCAGTTGGAATGTCAAACTGGAGCACAAGGAGAGAAAAAAAAAGTAGTAGAGTTTTAGAAACCTTTCACCATCAGATGGTTTCCATTCTCTAGGTTCCCATACATGTTATAACTGTAGTGATATTCCCTTCTACTTGGAGAGTTGGGAACCATGGAAAGCGTGGCAGGCATAATTGCTTTAAAGGGTCTGCATTTTTTCACCCAATCTCACCAATCCTCTCAGTCCCAAGTGACCAGCCTTATGCCACATCCAGCTGTCATTGTAGATACGGTCATTCCAGGTTTCATCAGAACCCCTGAAGGTATTGTGTAAGAATTTTACTATTTTTATGTTTTGTTTTGAAATTCATTTTTATAGTGGGTTTGAGCTGATTCTCACTGCCATGTTTATGTCGTTCTAGACACACTTGGTTCCCTTACGGAGACATATCAATACATAGGTTTTAAAATTCTTACTAGTCAGATATATTTCTCTGCGGGGAATAAGGATGTTGAGTTCCGTTTACTTAGGAAGGAGTAGGGCTTGTCTCTTCTCTTTTTGGATTATGGAACGGTACCTGTGCTAATATCAAACTTTTGTTTTGTGCATCTCCCCACCTGTCTTTCCCCTTAAGCAAGCGTTAGAGTGTTTTCTAAATCTGAGACTCTGTTCTCTTCCCTAATTCAGTTCATATGTAGCCATGTTTACATTCCCTTCATAAGTGATATCTTATGTCAGAATGCACCATGGCCTTGTCATAATAATGCTCCATGACCCCTGTCATCACAATGCTCCATGCCCTGGTTATCACAAACCTCCATGTCCCTTGTCATCACAATTCTCCACGTCCTTGTCATCACAATGCTACATGACACTTCTCATCAAAATATTACATGCTCTTGTCATCACAATTCTCCATGCATTTGAAATTACAATGCTCCATGCACTTGTCATCACAATGCTCCATGCACTTGTCATCACAATGCTCCATGCCCTTGTCATCACATTGCTCCATGACACCTGTCATCACAATGCTCCCTGACACCAGTCATCACAATGCTTCATGCCCCTTTTCATTATAGTGCTCCATGATGCTCAACACCACAATTACCCAAGGTCTTCTCATCACAATGCTCCACGGTTTTGCCATCACCATGCTCCATGCCTAGTCATCACAAAGCTAAAGGTCCCTTGTCCTCACAATTCTCCACGTCCTTGTCATTACAATGCTCCTGGCACTTCACATCAAAATGTTATATGCTCTTGTCATCACAATACTCCATGCACTTGTCATCGCAATGCACCATGACCCCTGTTATAGGAAGCTCCATGCACTGTTCATCACAATGTTTCACGAACTGGACATTAAAATTATCAATGGCCCTTGATATCACAATGCTCCATGCCCTTGTCATCACAATGCTCCTTTACTTTGTCACAGCAAACCTCCATGACACTTGGCATCACAGTGCTCCATGATATTGTCATCAAACTGGAACATGACATACTTCATCACAATGCTCCCTGACACCTTTCTTCACAATAATCCATGACCTTGTCCTCACAGTGCTCCATGCCCTTGTCATTACAATGTGCCATGCCCAGTCTTATCACAATAATCCATGAAACTTGTCAGACCAATGCTCCATGCCACCTTTCATCACAATGCTCCATGAACGCTGTCATCACAATGCACCATGCCCTTCATCATAATGCTTCATGCTATTGCCATCACAATGAAATCAAAATGCTCCATGACCTCTGTCCTCACAATGCTGCAAACCCTTGTGATCACAATGTTACATAACACTTGTTATCACAATGCCCCATGACGCTGGTCAGCAAAATTATCCATGGTCTTCTAATCACAATGCACCATGACTTTTGTCATCACAATGCTCAATACACTTGTCATCACAATGCTCTCTGACTATTGCCCTCAGTATGCACCTTGAACACTTTCATGACAAGGCTCCATGCCTATTTCATCACAATGATCCATGTCCTTTTCATCACAATGCTCCAAGACCCCTCTAATCACAATGCTCCATGCCCTTGTCATCACAAAGCTCCATGACACATGTCATCAGCATGTTCCATGGCCTTCTCATCAAAATGCTCCATGCCCTTGTCATCACAATGCTCCCAGATCCCTGTAATCACAATGCTCCATGCCCCTTTTCAAATCAATGCTCCATGAACCCTGTCATCACAATGCATCATGCCCATCATCATAATGCTTCCGGCTATGGTCAGCACAATGAAATCAAAATTCTCCATGACCTCTGTCATCACAATGCTCCATGACCCCTGTCATCACGATACTCCATGAATATTTTCAGCCCAATGCTCCATGACCCTTGTCATCTCAATCATCCATGGCCTTGTCATCCCAATGCTCCATGACCCCTGTATTCACAATGCTCCGTGACGCTTGTCATCACAGTGCTCCATGACACCTGTCATCACAATGCTCCATGACTTTGTCAGCAAAATGCTACATGACCTTGTCCTTACAATGCTCTATGCGCTTGTCATCACAATTCTCCATTACCATTGTCATCACAATCCTCCATGAACCTTTGGATCACATTGCTTTATGCCCTTGTCATCACAATGCTCCCTGCTCCTTGAAATCAAAATGATCCATGAACTCTCTCATCGCAATGCTCCAAAAACTTGTGATCACAATGTTCCATAACACTTGTCGTCACTAAGCTCCATGATGCCTGTCTTCACAATACTCCATGCCTTTTTCATCACAATGCTCCATGACCTTTGTCATCACAATTCTCAATACACTTGTCATCACAATGCTCCCTGACATTTGTCTTCAGAATGCTCCTTGAACCCTCTCACGAAAAGACTCCATGACGTTTTTATCACAATGCCCCATGCCGTTTTCATCACAATGCTCCATGCCATTGTCATCACAATGGGCCATTACATATGTCATCACAAAGTTCTCTGACACCTATATTCACAATAATGCATGACCTGGTCATCACAATGTTCCATGCCCTTGTCATCACAATGTGACATTCCAACAGTCATCACAATACTCCATGAAACATATTAGACCAATGATCCATGCCCTTTTCATCACAATGCTCCATGCCCTTTTTATCACAATGCTCCATGACCCCTGTCATCTCAATGCTCCGTGACTCCAGTCATCACAATGCTCCATGACCTTTGTCATCACAGTGGTCCATGTCCTCATCATCAACAGTCCCTGTGAACTTTTTAACCACAAAGCTATTTGACCCATGTCATCACAATTCTCTATGTCTTTCTCAGCAAAATTCTCCATGTCCTTCTCATCACAATGCTCCATGACCCCTGTCATCACAATGCTCCGTGACTCCAGTCATCACAATTCTTCATAACATTTGTCATCACAATGGTCGATGCCCACGTCATTGCAAGGCTCTGTTACCTTTGTAACCACAATGCTCCATGAACTTTTCATCACAATGCTCCGTGTCACTTGTCATCACAATGCTCCATGCCTTTGTCAGAAAAATGCTCCATGACCCTTGTCATCACAATGTGCCAAGTGCTTCTCATCCCAACGGTCCAAAAATTGGTCATGACAATGCTCCATAAACCTTGTAATCTCAATGCTCCATGCCCTTCTCATCACAATGCTCCATGCCATTGCCATCACAATGCACCATGTGCACTGTCATCACAATAGTCTATGAAACATGTCAGACAAATGCTCCATGCCCCTTTCATCACAAGACTCCATGCACTTGTCATCACAATGCTCCTTGACTCCAGTCATCACAATGCTTCATAACGTTTGTCATCACAATGGTCCATGCCCGCGTCATCACAAGGCTCTGTGACCTTTGTAACCACAGTGCTCCTTGAACATTTTATCACAATGCTCCGTGACCCTTGTCATCACAATGCTCCATGCCTTTGTCAGAACAATGCTCAATGAAACTTGTCATCACACTGTGCCACGCGCTTTTAATTACAACAGTCCACAACCTTGTCATCGCTATGCTCCATAAATCTTGTAATCACAATGCTCCATGCACTTCTCATCAAAATGCTCTCTCACCAGAGATATCACAGTGTTCCATCACTAGTCATCACAATACTCCCTCACCCCTGTAATCACAATGTTCCATGACACCTGATATCACAATGTTCTATAACCCCTGTCATCAAAATGCTCCATGACCCTTTTCATCCCAAAGCTCCATGACCCCTGGCATCACAATGTTCTATAACCCCTGTCATCAAAATGTTCCATGACACTTTTCATCAAATTGCTGCATGACCCTGTCATCAAAATGCTCCCTGCCCTTCTCATCACAATGCACCACACACTTCTCATCAAAATGCTCCATGACCTTTGTCATCACAAAGCTCAATGACCCTTGGCATCACAATGCTCCATGTCATTGTCATCACAATGCTCCATGAACCCTCTCATCACATTGCTCCATGCCCTTGTCATCACAAAGCTCCATGACACTTGTCATCACAATGATCGATGCCCTTCTCATCACAATGATCCATGCCCTTGTCATTACAATCCTCCATGACCCATGTATCACAGTGTTCCGTGCCATAGTCATCACAATGCTCCATGCCCTCTCTCATCACAATAATTCATGAAATATTTCAGACCAGTGCTCAATGCCCTTCTCATCACAATGCTCCATTACCTCTGTCATAACAATGCTCCATGAACCCTGCCATAACAATGATCCACGGCCTTGTCATCACAAGGCTCCATGACCCTTGTCATCACAATGCTCCAAGACCCCTGTAATCACAATGATCCATGCCCTTGTCATCACAAAGCTCCATGACACATGTCATCAGAATGTTCCATGGCATTCTCATCACAATGCTCCATGCCCTTGTCATCACAATGCTCCAAAACCACTGTAATCACAGTGTTCCATGACCCTTTTCATCTCAATGCTCCATGAACCCTGTCATCACAATGCACCATGCCCATCATCATAATGCTTCAGGCTATTGTCATCACAATGAAATCAGTAATCTCCATGACCTCTGTCATCATAATGCTCCAAAACCTTTGATCACAATGTTCCATAACACTTATTATCACAACACACCATGACACTCATCATCACAATTATCCATTGTCTTCTCATCACAATGCTCCATGACATTTGTCATCACAATGCTCAATACACTTGTCATCACAATGCTCCCTGACACTTGTCGTCAGTATGCTCCTTGAACCCTGTCATGACAAGGCTCCATGCCTTTTTCATCACAATGATCCATGCCCTTTTCATCACAATGCTCCAAGACCCCTGTAATCACAATGATCCATGCCCCTTTTCATTAGAATGCTCCATGAAACTTGTCATCACAAGCCTCCATGGTGTTCTCATCACAATGCTACAGGACCTTGTCATCACCAAGCTCCATGACCCTTTTCATCACAATACTCAATGAATATTATCAGCACAATGCTCCATGACATTCTCATCACAATGCTCCATGACCAATATCATCACAATGCACCATGACAACTGTCATCACGATACTCCATGAATATTATCAGCAGAATGCTCCACGACCTTCTCATCACAATGCTCCATGTCCAATATCCTCACAATGCACCATGACAACTGTCATCACAACACTCCATGACACCTGACAACACAATGATCCGGGACTCTTGTCATCACTATGCTCCATTCCCTAGTCATCAAAATTATCGATGACACCTGTCATCACAATGCTCCGTGACACCTGTCATCACAATGCTTCATAACGTTTGTCATCACAATGGTCCATGCCTGCGTTATCCCATGTCTCTGTGAGCTTTATAACCACAATTCTCAATGAACTTTTCATCACAATGCTCCGTGACCCTTGTCATCACAATGCTCCATGACACATGTCATCAGAAAGTTCCATGGCTTTCTCATCACAAAGCTCCTTGCCCTTGCCATCACAATGCTACATTACTCCTGTCATAACAATGCTCCATGATCCCTGCCATCACGATGTTCCATGGCAACGTCATCGCAAGGCTCCATGATCCTTCTCATCACAATGCTCCAAGAACACTGTAATCACAGTGTCCCATGCCCCTATTCATCTCAATGATCCATGAAACCTGTCATCACAATGCACCATGCCCATCATCCTAAAGCTTCATGCTATTGTCATCACAATGAAATAAAAATTCTCCATGACCTCTGTCATAACAATGCTCCAAACCCTTGTGATCACAATATTCCATAACACTTGTCATCACAATGCCCCATGACGATCGTCATCAAAGTTTTCTATGGACTTCTCATCACAAAGCTCCATGATCTTTGTCATCACAATGCTCAGTACTCTTATCATCAAAATGCTCCCTGACACTTGTTGTCTGTACTCTCCTTAAACCCTGTCATAACAAGGTCCCATGACCTTTTCATCACAATGTTCCAAGACCCCTGTAATCACAATGGTCCATGAACCTTAACATCAGTATGCTCCTTGAGATTTGTCATCACAAGGCTCCATGGTTTTCTCATCACAATGCTCCAGGAACTTGTCATCACAATGCTTCAAGACCTTGTCATGAAAATTCTCATTGGCCCTTGTCATCATAATGCTCCAAGCGCTAGTCATCACAATGTTCTATTATATTTGTCATAACAATCCTCCATTATATTTGGCATCACAATGATCCATGCCATTGTCATCGCAATGGACCATGACATAGGTCATCACAATGCTCCCGGAAAACTGTCTTCACAATAATCCATCACCTTCTCATCAAAATGCTCCATGCCCTTTTCATCACAATGCTCCGTGACTCCAGTCATCACAATGTTTCATGACCTTTGTAATCCCAATGCTCCATGCCCTTATCATTACTATCATGCATGACTCATGCATCATAGTGTTCCGTACCCTTTTCATCACAATGCTCCATGCCCACTCTCATCACAATAATCCATGAAACATTTTAGACCAATGTTCCATGCCCTTCTCATCAAAATGCTCCATTACCTCTGTCATAACAATACACCATGACCCCTGCCATCACAATGTTCCACGGCATAGTCATCACAAGGTTACTTGAGACTTGTTATCACAATGCTGAAGACTCTGGTAATCACAATGCTCGATGCCCTTGTCATCACAAAGCTCCATGACGCATGTCATCAGAAAGTTCCATGGCCTTCTCATCACAATGCTCCATGCCCTTGTCATCAGAATGCTCCAAGACCACTCTAATCACAGTGCTCCATGACCCTTTTCATCTCAATGCTCCATGAACCCTGTCATCACAACGCACCATGCCCATCATCATAATGCTTCAGGCTATTGTCATCACAATGAAATCAGTAATCTCCATGACCTCTGTCATCATAATGCTCCAAAACCTTGTGATGACAATGTTCCATAACACTTATCATCACAACACCCCATGACGCTCATCATAACAATTAACCATGGTCTTCTTATCACAATGCTCCATGATCTTTGTCATCACAATGCTCAATACACTTGTCATCACAATGCTCCCTGACACTAGTCGTCAGTATGCTCCTTGAAGCCTGTCATGACAAGGCTCCATACCTTTTTCATAACAATGATCCGTGCCGTTTTCATAAAAATGCTCCAAGATCCCTGTAATCACAATGCTCCATGCCCTTGTCATCACAAAACTCCATGACACATGTCATCAGAATGTTCCATGGCCTTCTCATCACAATGCTCCATGCCCTAGTCATCACAGTGCTCCAAGTCCCCTGTAATCACAATGCTCCATGCCCCTTTTCATCAGAATGCTCCATGAGACTTGTCATCACAAGTCTCCATGGTCTTCTCATCACAATGCTCCAGGACCTTGTCATCACCATGCTCCATTCCCTTGTCATCACAATGCTCCATGACCCGTATCATCACAATAATCCATGAACATATTCAGACCAATGCTCCACGACCTACACATCACAGTGCTCCATGGCCAGTATCATCACAATGCTCCATGACCACTGTCATCACAACACTCCATTACTCCTGACAACACAATGATCCGGGACTCTTGTCATCACAATGCTCCATGACCCCTGTCATCACAACACTCCATGAACATTTCAGCCCAGTGCTCCATGACCTTTGTAATCAAAATGATCCATGCCCTTTTCATCCCAATGCTCCATGACCCCTGTATTCACAATGCTCCGTGACGCCTGTTATCACAGTGCTCCATGACACATGTCATCACAATGCTCCATGCCTTTGTCATCAAAATGCTACATGACCTTGTCATTACAATGCTCTATTCATTTGTCATCACAATACTCCATTTCCATTGTCATCACCATACTCCATGAAACTTGGGATCACATTGCCTCATGCCCTTGTCATCACAATGCTCCATGCTCCCTGAAATCAAAATGATCCATGAGCTCTGTCATCACAATGCTCCAAACCCTTGTGATCACAATGTTCCATAACACTTGTCATCACATCGCTCCATGATGCCTGTCATCACAATATTCCA